>NW_019272076.1:53090-126537 GCF_002738345.1 Cucurbita maxima | reverse complement strand
AGGGCATGCACCATCATACAACACGTAGTAAGTTAACTCCAACAGTAAGGTCACTTACCTCGATGGCCTTGATCGAAGTCACTCACAACAAGCTAATTCCAACGGTTAATTACATCTTATAATAACCACATAAAAATTTAGGAACCTTTCATAACATACATACCTACATCTCATAACATGCTAAATCTCACTATTTATCAAGATAAACTCCCAACACAATCTGTCTTTTGACGATTAGGAACCATACTGACCTCGAATGACAAAAATAAGGGCAAAAACAATTTTGGGAGGGCCAAAAACCTTGGAATCGATATATTATAGTGATGCCAAGCCACCGAGCCGACCAACTAAGCCGCCAAGTTGGGCCGTGGGAATTGACGAAGCCGAGCCGACGTACCCGCCAAGCTGAGCCGAAAGTACGCGTGCGGAGCCAAGAGCGGAGCTGCAGGCGCGCGTCTGTGTTGGGTCAAAACACACACGGCCCATGTTCATCCGTGGGCTGGTTCAGAGGCCGAATGACCTGACCCAACTTTGCATCTCCTTCGCCAGAAACCTCACGAAAACCCTAATCAATGATGCACCGCCTCCGCCGACGACATAGTCTTCTCCATTTCCAGCGACGATCACGTGGCGTCCTCCGATTTCAACGGTCTACCTTCCTCGACGCAGCGATCCCGACGTCGATGTTTACTTCCACTTGATTCTTCCTTCGAAACAGCAACGTTAATCGATTTCGAGAAATCACAGAAAAACCCGCAAACCAATCCACACACTTTTGCCCCTAATACTCTCAATTTTTCCGTTCTTTCAGTCACCCTCGGACACATAAACGAGTTTGGAGAGCAAAAGTTGTTCAAGGAAAAAGAACGGTTGAATATAGGAATTTAAAGAGTCTCCTAACATTTCCATTAAGTAATAACTTTCTTGTCGGAAATGGCACCTTTTCCGGCCAGAATAGATGCATGGCATAATATTTTTCATTTTTTGGGGCAAAAATAAAATCTCAACATAAAATCTAAAAGAAATAAAATCTAAACCCTTACCATCATCTACCCAAAATTTATAACCATCTAAAAATTAATAAAACTTGATTCATCTTTAATGTGGGTTATTTTTCACATCTTCCCAAAGTTCATATTACTTGATTGAGATGTCTTAGTTCATATCATTGGGGTTTATCTAGAGAGACTATGAAGATAGTGGTGATAGATCGAAGTCTTGCTTTAGAACACAGAAATTCTTAGTGATTGAGGTCTTGCTTGAAACCTGTTCTTAGTTCTTGTTTTCAGATGATTTCCTTTCCATACATTATTGTTATTTAGATTATTCTTTGCAAACTCCATCCAAAATAAAGGCTTGATTTACCCTTGAGTTAGTTTTATTGTTTAGGGATCCCAAGATCTTAAACATTAAGAAGTTTTGATAAATTTATTGTGTTTAAATCCTTTTGCTTTTCTTGAGCTTCTGCATGTTTTCAAAAGCCCACATCTTGCACATTTGTAGTAACGATTCTCTAATGTCCAATTTGAAAAGTTGGGTCATTACACAACTAATATTTCAATGGCTACAATTATTCATAAACCAATGTTAGAAAATTCAAGTATTTAAACTCTTGGGATATCAACTAAAGTTGGAGAATTCAAGTATTTAAACTCTGAAGTATCAGCAAAGGACCGACCAAACATCAACAATATTCAAAATCTTTGAAATGTGGAGGATGGAAAACTCAAATTGTTGAGTAGAAAAGGGAGCAACTCATGACCAATATTTTCCTCTCTGGTATGTTGGTGGGCCATTCTTTCAGGAAAGAAAATGAAAATTTATGGGTTCAGCTGATTAGAGTGTTCTTATGGCACATATGGTCCACAAAGCTTTTATCTAACTTCTTCCTTTTATAGGTTTCTTGAAATGGTTATCATTCATGCTCTAAGCTGGTGTAAATGCTACTTTTCTCCTTTCACAAGCTTTTATCTAACTTCGTTTAGAATTGGGGTTTCCTCCTTTTTGTATATTCCATCTACATTCCTAAGTATTTTATCTAACTTCGTTTAGAATTGGGGTTTCCTCCTTTTTGTATATTCCATCTACATTCCTAAGTAAAGTATATGTGATATATGTAAGGACTTCTAAAAGTGTTAGGAACCCCGACTCCCCACAATGGTACGATATTGTCTACTTTGAGCATAAGCTCTCATGGCTTTGCTTTAGACTTCCCCAAAAGGCCGAAGATGTATTCCATACTTATAAACCCATGATCCTTCCCTAAATTAGCCAATATAGGACTCCCTCCCAACCATCCTCAACAAAGACATGGTGTAAGATCAATTATAGACACATCAAGATCAGTCTAAACCAGACCTAAACAGAAAAGAGAAGTTCATCAAAAAGTTAGTCAGTAGATCACCTGAGGCACTATGGACCCTAAGAGTTCCAAAGTGAAGTCAAAAGATGCGCCGTGCAGCCCCTTCGCTGAGAAGCTGAAAACCCCGTGAGGTTCACACTTGACAGAAATATCTTTGGCATCAGGTAAAGCAACAGTGAGATAAAGCTTATCAGAACGCTGAGCCCATAGAACCGCCGGGTTACGGCTACTGCATACACGAGAAAATCTATGGTGATGACTTGATTACTACCTTCTTCTACCAAGGTGATCAAAACCCCAACTCCATCCATTCCAACCCACATTTACCAGTCTTGCAACCATTCAAACATATTACAGACAACATCATCTACAAGCATCGGTCCAGAAAAAAAGAAAAAATCATTCCAAAAACAAGAATCCAAATTAAAGAAGATAAAACGTCACATTGTTCTAAGCGCAACAAAGTTGAAGAGGAAGAAACAAGACGATGCAGGAAGAGGTAAAATGGCGAATAATCAGAATCAGAAATGGCTAAAGATAATCAAATGCACGACTGGAACATGTGAAGAAACAGTAAAATTAACAGAAAAATACCTCATTCTGAGGACGACAGAGGAGAAAAGGAGGGGATTGATCCTTAGAAAGGATGTTGAAGACAATCGAGAGAGACCCTTCTCGGTTACACTGGGAGGAGTAGGAGCCTGAATTTAAATTTGAAGTCCACCCTGGGGCTTCGTGCATAATTGTTTAACCACATTTTTGGTCGGAGGACGATTGGATTCTTTGGATTTTAAGTTCTCTTCCTTTGGCTGGTTATGAACACAAATTTGAAAGTTGGGACAAGGGAATGGGATATAAAATTTCAAAGGACCACAACCCCTGATCGTAAAACTAACACCCAAGACAATCCTCCACTATAATTGTGTATGACTGTGCCAACTCTCGGTGCTTCCCAACCTCGACGAGTACTCAGCAGTCACAAAGAAAAGTAGAATTTGGTGATTATAAACATACTTAGTAAGCCATCTTGAGTAGGCTCTAATCTCATCCCTACCTAATTAGTTGCCATAGGCTTCTCTCTGGGTCCTAAAAAGTGTAAACCTTGATTCAACAGTTATCTAAGTTTCTAGAGAGGTTTAGAAGTTTCAATTAGTTCTCTTACTTGTCACTAACCTCGAGATGTTCACCGTTTTTGGCAGCACGGTTCTACTGGATGGCGTAAAAGGTGAAACTATCATTTTTGTTCTTCCAACTTAGTTTAACTTACATTGTCTTGTAAGTGGATGACTAGTATCCTAGGTGGAGGTGCGAGTCATATATCGTAAAACAATATGGCTTTATCTCTCTAAATATTTTTGTGTAAGGTTAATTGGAGATCCTTCTACAGGAGCCATAAATTTAAAAAGTTTGGGGAGCAACCTCGTGTGTCGACCAAGTACTGAGTCTACATGTGTGGTCTCTTGTCCCCTCTCAAGATGGCTTTATAGCACAAAGACCCTATTCAAAAGACCCCCAAGCATTTTCACATGATAGTGGTACCTACTCACCTCAACGAAACTAGCTTCTATATACATACTGCTTGGTAGGGGCGCTATCAGGTTCGACTTAGGATCGTTGATAGTGTTAGGATCGATACTAGTTGTTAGCTCTGATATCAATTGTTAGGATCACTCAACAACGCACACATTCGATCAAGATGAACACAAAGAACATGAGAGAGAAAATACACGGAGGAATATTGGCTAATGGTTTTATTATAGATGACTTTAGGTATGTACAACGAGAGAGAATACAGAAAATGGAGAGAAGTACATTTTGAGAGCACTACTTAATATGGTATATATATGGTTTCAATTTACTAAATATAGCTTCCAAAGATTTAAATGTACGAGATATAATCTAACAAATATATCTTTATCAAATTTTTACCAAATCTCTACCATATATATCTCTATGGCGTCTTTACGAAAATATCTCTATGGCGTCTTTACGAAATATCTTCCAAATATATCTCTACTAGATATAGGCATCAGGCTTCATATCCCAATAATCTCCCACTTGGAGACTGATCCAGTCAACCGCAACAATCTCCAATTAGAGACGGGTCCAGTCAACTCCAACAAGTCAACCAAGAATTTCATTCTCAATCTATACATACCAATACATACCAATTAAGGCTTTGCACAATCTCAATGTTCCAACATCAACATAAAATGTTTGCTAGATTCTTTGGACCCTCTATCTTCTCCAAACACATCACCATCTTCAACTAACCTCCGAGTGAAATGGTATCACCTTCTGTGTTTTGAATGATAGACTGGGTTCCTCGCCAATTGCATGACACTCTAACTATCGACCTGAAGAATCTTCTCGTGCTTCTTATTGCCTAATTCTTCTAGATAGTCTATCATCCATATCATCTTCTTTCCAGTTTCAGCTAATGTCACGTACTCAACCTCAGCAGATGAAAGAGCAACGCATTTCTGAAGCCTAGACATCCCATCATCCGTAACTTGCTCCCACATAGTTGTATCCTCCAACTGTAGGGTCTCATCAAGGGGCTTTCATTTCCCTACATCAGTCACCAACCGATAGTGTAAAGAAGGTACATACCTATCTGGTAATTTGATGGCTCTGGATGATCTTTTCAACACCTGCTTAGGTGTTACTTGCTCCTCTTCCGGTTCTTCAGCAACAGTCTTAGGAGTTTCTTGAGTATCAGCTACAACATCATTAAGTGAATCTTTCAGCAACTCAACCTCAACCTCAACCTCAACTCCAACTTGCTTCACCTCTGGTTCCTCAGCAAGAGTCTCAGGAGTTTCTTGAATATCCGCTACAACATCACTATGTGAATCTTTCTGGTTCCTCAGCAAGAGTCTCAGGAGTTTCTTGAATATCCGCTACAACATCACTATGTGAATCTTTCAGCAACTCAACCTCAACTCCCACTTGCTTCACCTCTGGTTTCTCAGCAACAGTCTTAGAAGTTTCTTGAGTATCTTCTACAACATCACTCTGTGAATTGTTCTGCAACTCAACCTCACCTCCCACTTGCTTCGTTGTCCCGATACTTTTCTTCAATTCTCTGACAGTCTTTATGAAGCTAACTCGTTTCTGTTTGCTCATAACACAGTTCACACAAGGACTCATATCAACAGATTTCAGAAGTTCCAAAACTTCTTTTGCAGCTGACATCTTCATTCCTTTAACATTCATATGACCAAGTCTATTGTGCCATATACTTGAATTTGAAGCACTCTCAGCAACAGCAACTCTGTTCATACACCCTACAGTGGTGTATAAAGTTCCAGATTTTGTGCCACGTGCTACCACCATAACACTCTTCACAATTTTCCACAGTGGTGTATAAAGTTCCAGATTTTGTGCCACGTGCTACCACCATAACACTCTTCACAATTTTCCATGAACTCTTACCAAACTTTGTTGCATAACCTGTGCTATCCAACTGACCAATAGAGATCAGGTTCTTCTTGAGACTAAGAATATATCTGACATCCTTTAATGTCCACTGATTTCCTGCCGGAGTTTTTATGCAGACATCGACTAAGAATATATCTGACATCCTTTAATGTCCACTGATTTCCTGCCGGAGTTTTTATGCAGACATCCCATTTTCCTTCGATCTTCAAATCTTTGTTGTTGGCAAGATACACCTTCTTGAAACTTCCAGACTTAAAATTTCGAAACAACTCTTTATTTGGAGACGAATGAAAAGATGCACCCGAATCCAAAATCCAGAATTCAATCGGACTGTCCACGTTGAAGATTAGAGAATCTCCAATGTCTTTTGCTGATGTATCGAATCATCGTCATTCTCTGATTTGTGATTATGCTTCCTCTTTGTACAATCTGCCCGAAAGTGACTTTTTTCTCCACAACACCATCACTTTACATTTGGTTTGTTTGGAGATTTTTATCGGTTCCTTGATTTTGATCACTCATTGTTTGGGGCCTTTGATTTACTTATTCCCCGTTGGTCAACACTAAGAGCACTCCCAGATGAATTTCCAAGTTCTCGTTTACGAATACTTTCGCTGAGAACTACATCTCGAATTTCATCAAACTTTAGTTTATCAGATTCTCGGAAATTGCTGATTACGAAAACAACAGTATCCCACGACTCGGGTAAAGATGACATCAAAATCAATGCTTTAATTTCATCCTCGAAATTAATTTCCACCGAACTCAGTTGACTTACGATCATATTGAATTCATTTATATAGTCCACAACAGATCCACCTTCAGACATCTATAGATTGAACAATGTCCGCATCAACACCTTGTTCATTGCCGACGGTTTTTCGTACATATTCTACAGCGCCTTCAACAGATCTAACGTTATCTTCTCCTTGATGATGTTGAACGCCACATTTCTGGATAGCGTCAACCAGATCATCCCTAAGGCTTGTCGATCCTTGAGCTTCCACTGTTCCGTGGTCATGGTATCCGGCTTCACCTCCAATAGGGGTTTGTGAAGATCTTTCTGGTACAACTAATCTTCAATCTGCATCTTCCAGAAATCGAAATCGGATTCATCAAACTTCTCAATTCCAATCTTTGAACTTTCTATCTTCACAGATCATGGTGACTTTCGCCTCTCTCTGATACCAGTTGTTAGGATCAATACCAATTGTTAGCTTTGATACCAATTGTTAGGATCACTCAACAACGCACACACTCGAGATGAACACAAAGAATAGGAGAGAGAAAATACAAGGAGGAATATTTGCTAAAGGTTTTATTATTGATGATTTCAGGGATGTAACAATAGAGAATACATAAAATGAGGAGAAGTACATTTTGAGATCACTAAGTAGGTTATATATATGGTTTCAATTTACTGAATATAAATATAGCTTCCAAATATTTAAACTTACTATCTATAATCTAACAAATATATCTCTACCAAATATTTACCAAATCTCTACCATATATATCTCTATCATATCTTTACGAAATATCTTTCAAATATATATCTACCAGATCTAGGCATCAGGCTCCATATCCCACTAGATAGCCTAATGGTATGGTGTACTAGAGAAAATAGAAGGTAGAGACTCTAGTGATATCGTTCACACTGCTATTAGGCCTAGTAAGCCTATTTAGTATTCCCCAAGTGTCATAGAGGTTAACTAAATTCTTAGAGCGTCTAGGCGGTTAAATCTCGAACTTCATTTTCAAGACTTTCTAGACTAGCTCCTCGAAGCTGATATGGTTTTGAGTTTACTAGGGTCTTGACCTAGTAGAGACATATAGTAGGTCAAAACTTGCTATTATATATATCCAAACTGAGTCAACTTAAGCACCACTCATCAACTGGTTGAGGCATTATATCATTGACTTAAAGGCTAAAGGTTTGATTCCAAATTCCACACTTATTGTTGAACTAAAATACACGTGCGCTAACCCGTTAGCTTTTTGCTTTAGAAAATTGAATAGACTGAACTAAACTTCGAACATTTAGTACCGATTGAATCGATTAGTTTTAATTACTTCAATTTTATTTTCTTTCGATCACAACTAGCACAGCTACTTTTAAAGTAGAACATTGACTTCAAAACTTGATTCCATTGGTTTTGTTTTCCTCCAACATTGATTCTATCTTAATGTTAGCAGGAAAAGCTGATGGAAAATGACTTCAATGTTATTCATCCCGATGGCATTGGTTTATGAATTGAAAATGAAGGTGAAGGGACTGGATCATCGTGGGCGGAGTAGGTCGTCGGCAAAGATGGTGGGGAGCTGGCTATTTTCCTCATCTTCCTCGTCTTCGATGGATCGGCGGGGGAGATGGAGAGGCTCTAAGTGATGGGGAGATGGGGCAGTCTCCGTCGGAAGGTCGTAATTGGAAGCAAAACTGCTCAAATTGATTGCATTATGAGCGGAGGTGGAGGCTGAGACAGAGATGGAGGAGTTGTTGGAGTATGCGGGCTGCAGCTGCACTCCCACTTGCGGTGGCTGTGAGTTCTGAATTGCACTTGCAAATGCCAACCTGCTGCTTATTAATTGACTTTGAACCGCCGCAAGCTCCGCTTTGAATTGCACTTGCAAATGCCAACCTGCTGCTTATTAATTGACTTTGAACCGCCGCAAGCTCCGCTTGCAGAGATGCCACCTGAAATTGATAAATATATTTCAATTTTAATTTTTCTAAATATTTTTAAAAAATTTAAATTTAGCCAGCTAAATTAATGTGTTTAAAGGAGTATAAAAATTTATAAATATTATTTTCCTTCAAAATTTAGAAATGGATAAATTATAATTTAAAATTGGTTTTATTTAGCATCATTATAATTTTATTAAAATTTTGCGTAAATATCTTCGTTATTGGTAAGGAAGCAACAACAAAATTTACGAACTTATCTATAATTTGTCTTGAAAAATATGCATCAATAAATAATATGTTATAAAATATTGTTAGTTTAAAAAATCACAGGAAAAAGAAGACCTGTTGTTGAAGGGCAAGTACAGTTGAGACACAGCCATAGACAGGGTCGGAGAGTCTAGCCTGAGCTTCATAAGAAATGGTAACGACGGCGTCGTTTCGGCGACTGAGCGGAATATGCAGCAGCAGCTTCGATACATTACTCGCTCCAAACACCTTATGCACGGCGGCGACTGAGCGGAATATGCAGCAGCAGCTTCGATACATTACTCGCTCCAAACACCTTATGCACGGCGGCAAAGCGAGCAACGCCCTGATCGGAGGCAAAATGCGGTGCAAAGATGCAGCCATTGACACATTTTCTACGGAGAAACTTGCAGGCACCACAGGGAGCGGTGGTAGCCCCGATGTCGGTAGGGGTGGCGGAGCTGGTGTCGGTGTTGGTAGTGGAGGAGGTACGTTTGCCAAGGTCTTTCCGGCGAGGGAATTGGTGATCAGCATCAGCCATGTGAAGGCAATGTAGAAGGAATTATTGTAGGGATTGGTTTTATAAAGAGAGAGGGCCACGTTAGTCTCGTGGGAAAGGTTGGCGAAAATGAGGAAGTTTCTTTTGAATAATCGCTTTCTAGAGACGTTATGAATGGGTTGGTGAAGGGAGGGAAATGTGAAGAGCGGGGTGGTGTGAGATGCACGTGCAAAGGGAGTGACTTCTTCTTCTCTTCTCTCTCTCTCTCTCTCTCTCTCTCTCTAATATAACGTTTAGTTTTCCATTCCTTTAACGGTAGATGATATAATGATGAAGAAATGACCACAAGGTTTGTGCTGTCCTTGACGTGTGGGATGGATGATCATGGAGTTTGTGCAACCTTTTACACAGTACAATACCAAAATTAAGACCAAGACTCCAATATTTTCGGATGGGTTAGATTGGTAATCCAAACAACTTGATTTGTTTTACAACTCAATCTAACTTTCTATCTTAAGTTGGGTTATCAAGTGTCTGACCATGGGCATTGTGAGGAGTGTGATATAAAAGAATCAATATAGAATCAGTCGAGCTATGTAGGTCGGTTTTTGTC
This sequence comes from Cucurbita maxima, assembly GCF_002738345.1. Taxonomy (NCBI): domain Eukaryota; kingdom Viridiplantae; phylum Streptophyta; class Magnoliopsida; order Cucurbitales; family Cucurbitaceae; genus Cucurbita; species Cucurbita maxima. Next base: position 116,687 of record NW_019272076.1, on the reverse strand, counting down.
CAATAACCCACTTAAGGTCATGCTCACACCACGAGAATCAGTCGAGCTATGTAGGTCGGTTTTTGTCCAATAACCCACTTAAGGTCATGCTCACACCACGAAGCTCATAACTTACGGTCGACCTAGACACACTACAGTAATCCATGACCGAATAACCTCTATGGCCCAAATGCACAAGGTTAGGAAACACAATTCGTGACTCCCACACTTGACTAGAAGTCCGCACCTCAACCCGGTTCATGACCCGTGCGCGTCATCTCCCCCTAGCGACACGTGTCACTGTTTGTAATCGCCGACTCCTTGGCTTATGCGGCAACGTTAACGACTTGATGGCTCTACAACTAAAAAATCTAGCTATCTGGCACGACTAGGTATAGACAATTTGATACCATCCCCTACTTTTTTTACTATCCCGGAGCTGAAATTGACTTTTTTTAAGGCTATTAGGGTCAATATGATGTCCGATTGCTTAAATTCAAGTTGAATGAAGTTAGAAAAGGTGAAGGATATGTTATATGATGTCCGATTGCGTAATATGATATGGGTATGTTGAAGGATATGCTATATGCATAATATGATATAACACGATGTATGACAAGCATGATACATAGTAAATATGTTTTGACATGATATACAACCCCGAAATATGTTTTAAAGTTATGTTATAAAAATGATATGATATGAAACAAAATGGAAGGGGTTGTTTATATGGTTTCATAAATGAAAAATGTTGGGACCTCATGCATCATTGTATCTTACATGCGTTGGGGAATTATCCCCTTTACGATGAGTACGGACCCTGTTATGGAAAAAAAAAAAGATCATTGTATTTATCATAATGCTACAATGGTTACTATTCCTACCGAGTGTTTGACAATAGCACCATAGAATGCTAGCCTGACCAGGCAAGGGGCCCAAGAGGTGTGCGAATCGACTAGTAGTCCATACTCGCACATATGGGCCGAGTGTAGAATAGTAAATGCACATTCAATGACCCATTAGGATAGTTACCCAAGGGAATTCGATTTTAAATGATAGGTCTCATTCATGATTGCATGTGCTTGCATCCAGTACCAATAGTGAGATCATTTACTGAATATTTTTTAAAAATACTAAAACCACGTGCTACTTCTATTTTTCAGGTAAAGGCAAGGCACCCTGCACAGTTGACGGTGACATCACAACTTTAAAGACCATGACACATGCATAGTGTAATCGTATTTAATTTCGTAAACTATAGGTAAGTATAGGGTATTTCTGTTTTATTTTTACTTGTGTCTATTTTAATTTTCCGTTGTTTTATTTTAAAAACCTTTTATTAAACATGCAAGTCCACGACAATGTTTTATGAATATGTTTCAAATGATTAATTATGCATAAAACAGTTAAGTTCTGTACATGGTAGCAACTTTAGGTTAGTAAAAATCTAGCTTATCTATAGACTAGCCTACGAGATAGGTTTGGCATGTGTATACTAGGATTGCTTACTATTATATTAATGATTGTAGTATGATGGTTGACTTAATTGTATGTTTATATGCTTGCCAAATTGTCTACTTATGATGATATGTAATATGATGCAAATTACTATAGTAAATAGTAGACTTGAGGAAAACAATATTTGTTTTAGAAGCATGTCGCCTAGAGGACGTCGAGGAAGAGGACGACTCCCTATTAGAGAAAGGGGTAGAGGTGAAGGAAGCCAACCCCGCAAGGGCTCAGTAACTTGTACAGATGTAGTTGCGTCACTAGTGAATACGATGTGTGAATCATTCCACGCCATGATGCAAACAATAGTGGCCACCCAACAAGCCAATAGAGCTTGCAATATAAACGAGGGGCAAGATAGTTATGAGATTTCAAGCGGTATGTCCCGCGTACCTTCAGCGGGATTGCGGGAGACCCAATAGAGGCACAGGTATGCCATCGTCAATGGAGACGATTTTCTTATTAATGAATTGCTCAGATGATCAAAAGGTGTCCCTTGCATCATTCATACTGAAAGAAGACGCAAAATTGTGGTAGATGGATAACCAAGAAATACTTAGCCTCGATGGAAGTGCAATACCATGGTCTCGCTTCAAAGAGGTATTCTTGAAGCAATATTACCCAAAGGTAGTCCAACTCAGAAAACAACAAGAGTTCACCCATCTGACCCAGGATGTACGTTCTGTGGATGATTACGCGAGGGAATTCATGAGGTTGAAGCAATTTGCGTCGTCAATAGTGGATACAGAACTGAACATGGTTGAGAGGTTCATCATAGGCCTGAATTCAGAAATTCGTAGAATGGTGGAAGCCATAGATCCTACCACGTATGAAGCTAACTTGAGGGCATCTAAGGCCATGGAAAAACCTAGAGAAGAGGTACATCGAGAGTGAGTCATCACTATCGGCCACAAAAGATGGTACGAATAGATAAACTCACATCAACAACCACCAGCACGTAAAGCTCGGTACGCTGATAGACACCCTCCTCAATATGCAAACAAATATCCCAGAGACCAAGAAAGAGGCCAAGAAGGAGAGAAACCACTGTGTCATGAATGTGGGAAACAACACTGGGGCAAATGTATGGTCAGATCTAGGACTTGTTTTCGGTTTGGTCACAAAGGTCACATTGTTAAATATTGTATTGCGAAGAGGACAAAAAACCCCATCGATCCACCAAGAAGCCGAGGTGGAGCAAAGAGACCCATGTAGACCTGCTAATGGTCATATTTACTTGAGGAAAAAAAATGAGAATGACCTTTACCCAATTGAGATTCACCCAAGATTTATGTGAAGATAGATCTGATCAATAAGGTTGACTCGGATTTCAAAGGACGAAATCGAACTTTAATTAAAGATATATTCGTGACAATGACTTAAGCTAGCCAGGTAAGTGACCTTAATATTGGCATGGTTATATTTTGATGTTGATATGTGCCTTGTGGTTTTGCACGTGTCATATATATTGATATGAGCGAATTGTCTGTGGATCGAGATGCTTCCTATATGTTATGTATATATTATAATATGTGAATTGTATGATAATAGTTGCTGTACGATGTGTTCAAGGATATGTTTGAGATAGGATACAAGAAGGATGCACAAAAAGAAACGTAACGATAGGAGTAAAATACGTTCACGAAACGTTAAGGTTAGGTTACATACCGGAGTGATATGGATAAAAGAGATTAATGGAAGAATACGGTTAGATTACAGGTAGAAAGGGATAGGTTTGTGATAGATTGATAGAATGATAGCGTTAGGTTAAGTTCTTGTGATAATATGACTAAGGTACGCTCACGTAATGATATGTCTGTGATAGATATAAGAACGTTAAGACTATGATAAGTTAGAGAATGATATGACTATGAAGTGTTTACGTTATTACTTGTTTATGATATGATACATTGTGATGCAATATGTCATGGTATGATGTGTATATGATGAAATGTTATGTTAAAAGCATAGAACGTTATGTTAGGTCTCTTAAATTGTGTGTATACAACATAATATGAATGACATGAAATTAGATAATGACATGAAATATAACCCCGTTAGAATTATGTATGATTTGACTACAGAATAATGAGAAACGATATGATATGAATGATGAACGATATCTGAAACGATATGAAAAATGATATGATATGTACTTAATGCTAGCGGGGTTGTATTAAAGGATAATGAAATTGTAGAAGTAGTGGGGACCTCATGCATTATGTGTGTTCATGCATCTGGGGGGATACCCCTATCCCATCACGAGGATACGGACGCGTACTTCCAATGGCAGGACAACGATCGTTATGCTTTGTATAGCTCTGCCGTGACGGTCACTAGTTCTAACTGGTCCTGGCATAAGAGGCTCCTAGAGTATGCCCACCGGATAAGGAAAGTGGCACAGTGGTGTGCGAACTAGCTAGTGAGCCCATACTCGCACGTATGGGTTGTGTGTAGAGTATATGGTACACATCCACGATTACCCGTTAGGACAACACCGTAAGAAAAACGAAACGAAAGTTAGGTCCCATTCATTTCATTACATGTGATTGTTGCATTTAACCTCAATAGTGGGGTCACTTACTTGTTGAGTATTTCTTTAAATACTCAAACCATGTGCTACTACATTCTTTAGGTTAAGGCAAGGCATTCCTGTACGACTGACGACGACATTGCAACTCGAGATTATGGCACATGCATAGGATAGTGGTATTTATTTTCTTAGACTTAGGCTAGAATAGGATGTTTTAAACTTAAACGCTTATTTATTTTATTTCGGGTCTTTTGTTGTGTCGTTTTAAAGATGTTTCGCAACAAGTAAGTCCATGGTTGTGTTTTAAGTTAAAGATTATGTTTTATGTAATTTAAATGAAGTCTTCCGCATTCAATGTTTATGGTACGTATACAGTAGCGACCTTAAATTAAGTAGAAAATTTTGGGTCGTTACAAGGTAAGAGCGTATGCATCCACCAATATGGACGCTAACAAATCGGACACAGTGGTGAGAGGTACACTATCCATCATGGGACATTACACTTTAACGATATTTGATTCAGACTCTATGTGTTCATTCATATGTGTCATTTGTTAATCAAGTCGGGTTCGAACTAGAACCTCTATTGAGTGTGTTAACTTTTAGTACCCAGCGGGGTAGACTTAGTTTCTAGAGATAGGGTAAAAGATGGGCAAGTAATAATAGCCGGACAAACTTTAAATGTAGACCTAATAATTGTTAGCATGACGAATTTTGACGTAATACTACGGATTTATTGGTTAGCTGAAAACTATGTTAGTATATATTGTTACAAGAAGAATGTAGTATTCTCATTGCCACCAGGATCTAGTTTTAAGTTCAAGAGCGCATGTACTAGAGTTACCCCTAAACTAGTTTCGATGATGAAGGCCAAAAAACTAATCCAACAAGGAGAGTGGACAAAATTAGCTTGTGCAATAGATACAAAAGGGAAAGAGAAGACTATGGATACAATACCATTAGTGAGTGAATTCCCGAACATCTTTTCAAAGGATTCACTAGGAATTCCCCCTTTTAGAACAGTAGGATTTGACATAGAACTTGAACTAGGAACTAGTCCCATTTCTAAAGTTTCTTACCGTGTGGTGTCAGCAGAATTGAAGGAACTTAAGGTGTAGTTATAAGATCTACTGGACCAAAGCTTCATTCGCCCTAGCGTGTCCCCTTAGGGTGCGCCGGTACTGTTTGTTAAGAAGAAGGATAATTCGATACGTTGTTTGAATTCACAAAAAATGCACAAAACTCTACCCCTACTTCAATTTGGATCTCCTCGTACAAGCATATCTGCTTCTTGATTCTTTCACTAAGTTTGTAGAGCTTTTCACAACGAAGCTACTTTTGAAGTTATTGTCAATTACTACTAAAACAAGGGTAAAATTGAACAGACTTTTTTTTTTTTTTTTTTTTTTTTTTTACTTTTACTTTTGAAAAGTTTTAGAGTTTTGAAATTTTGGGAACCAAGCCACCGATCACTCTTAAATAAGTAGTCACCTTGGATTTTTCATAAGAAATAATGTGGGAATAATGTTAGAATACTTTGAAACTATGATAATGACATTGTATGTTAGAAAAGATCATACTTAGATATCTGAAACATGATTTTCGAACTACGATTGGTTAAAATGACTGATACACTGAAATGAGTCCCTAAGCCTATTTGTTATAACCTAGATTGGTTAATTCGATTATGTTGAGTATGAGATAAGTCGATTGATTGTTTTACTTTGATTTACGTGATTTATGCTTACTTATATGCTCTATAAAGTATAAATGTGAACTTTGTTAGGGTCGCACAACAACGCACACGCTCGATCTAGATGAACACAAAGAACAGGATAGAGAAAAGTGCAAGGAGAACTCTGGCTAAAAGGATTTTTTTTTAATTGATGACTTCACGCATGTACAGTAAGAGAGAATTATAGAGAATACAGAAAGTACATTTTCAAGGCTCTACCGGACGTGATATATATATAGTTCAGTTTACTATATATAGTTTTATCAGATTTAACCATCTACTCGATGGTGTTAATATAACACATGCGGAAGCCATTTGGATCTTAGGCACTTTTAGAACATCAATTATAGTAAATAACTAGCATGTTCATAAGTATTAAAACTTAATAAATTTGAATACTAACCTTTTGTAGTTCAAATTCATTTTTCTTCACGAACCGGTTTCGAACCACCACTAGTGTCTTCTCCACTATCCTCCAATCTTAGAACGGGATTGTGGAATCCAGTAACTAAATTTGGGAGGGATTTAGTATATATGAAGAGAAAGCTTGTGAGAATTTTCTCAAGGTCTTTTTCAAGGAAGAAGACCTTCCATATACCATGATCACTCTATTTAAAGAGTCATGATTGCATGTTCATGCAAATTTGAGATCACCAAATTTCGACACTCAAATTTCACTCAAATGTTTGGGATTTTGTGGCAAGCATGCATGTTTGAGTTAACTAAATTTTAACACTCAAAATTCTACTAACATGGATTTTTCCATTAAATGGAGTCAACATTTTGAATTTCCTCATTTTAATTCAACAATTAATTTGAATAATTAATTTCAAATTAAAGTAACATTAAATGATTAATTTAAACTATTTAATTAATATTTAATATTAATTCAAATGCCAATCCCAATCAATTCCGACACATAATTCTCTCTTTTTGATTAATTTGTAAATAAAACAAAAATGTAGTTAAATATATCGTATATATGTAGCGCATATTCCCTAATTTGAATTCGAACACTTCGAACTCACTCGTCACACTATTCTATGGTTTAGTCCGATATGAACTAGCAGAGGGACCTAATGGACCTATAGATCATGAACTCCAACGATCCAAGATTAACTGGTAAAACTCATTAACCTTGTTAACCAACATTCGTTAACTACTAGGACACTCCACAATAGCCTAGCAGTTGCACTCCCCTCACTATAGATATATTTCTGTCCATTTGATATAACCATGATTAGTAAGTCGATCCTTCACAGGTTGTTCATAATTAGAGCTGGGTCAATTAGCCGTTTACCCCTGAAGTTACTTCTTGTTCCTTATGTCCCACTGATCCTCTTGTGAACAATTGGTTTGTGGTTCAACTAGTAAACCAAATTCCTCTCAGGCCAATGAGTGGGTGGGGCCCCTTGTTCAAGACCTGGAGTCAGTACTTAAGGGAACTACCTCTCTTCTATCCCTAAAAGTGGGTAGGAGCGAATTTCATCTTGCACCCCACGTCCCCAGCTATTCACCCAATCTTACCTCTGAAATGGGAGGCCTATTGAGTCGGCGAACTCGAGCCACTCTCACCCATGCAAATCTAAGGATAATTTTGAATGAACAGGAGTTCATGGTTAGCTCAGGATTAAGATCGAGTTACCTAGGTCATTGAATGAAAAGAAAATCAGTCTCAACAGTAAACGACATTATAAAGAGAGAGTGATTTTCTTCATGGTCCGATCTTATGCAATACTCATTGCATAGGACGCCCCCACTCACATGTCTCCACCTGTACAATTTAGTGATCATATTGTTTATATCATATACAAAAGTGGGCCGCATCCATAGTGTCTCCAGAATAAGGTACTCAGCCTTATCCTTATACTATAGATCATTTTGACTATATACTTGAACTTGATCCACTTTTATGTCTCTACATATCATTCAAGTAATCATACTATAGCCAGAGTGTTCTTAGTTTATTGAATTTAGATTAATGATCGTAAAGTTCACTTTATTCAATAATAACTTTATTTTAAATAGAATATGTCTTTGTTTACAAACTATTAGTTTTAGAACATAAAACCCAACACTACTATATATAGCTATTTACCATATATAGCTTTGTCGGATATAGCTTTGCCAAATATAGCTTTACCAGATATAGCTTTACCGGATATAACCGTTGACCAAGCTATAAATAAGCAACAGACTCCATAACCTAACAATTCTCCCACTTGATCTAGTCAACCAAGAATTTCATTCTCAAACGACCATGAGCATCTTCATGGCACCATATCAATTGAGGCTTTGCACAACCTCAATATTCTAACATCAACACATTTTGTCAACATGTTTGCTGGATTCTTTGCACCCTCTATCTTCTCCAAACACATCCCCATCTTTCACTAACCTGCAAGTGAAATGGTATCGTCTTCTGTGTTTTCTCTTTAAATGATAGATCGGGTTCCTTCGCCAACTGTATGACACTTTGACTATCTCTAGAAAGAGTATCTTCGTCTACTTCTTGCTCATTCTTCCAGATAGTCAGTCATCCATATCGTCTTCTTTCCAGCTTCAGCTATTGCCACGTACTCAGTCTCAGTACAACGCATTTTTGAAGCCTAGACGTCCCATCATCCATGGCTTGCTCCCACTTGGTTGTATACTCCAACTGTAGGGCCTCCTCAAAAGGTTGTGGTTCCCATTCATCAGCAACAGATAGTGAAATGAAGGTACATACATATCTGGTACTCTGATAGTACAGGATGATCTTCTCAACACCGGTTCAGGTGTCACTTGCTCTACTGCTGGTTCCTCTGAAGTTTGTTGAGTATCTGCTACAAGATCATTAGGTAATTTTTTCCGCAACTCAACCTCAACTCCCACTTGCTTTGTTGTCTTGGAACCTTGCTCCACATCTGGTTCCATTTTCAACCGCACTTTCTTCAATTCTCTGGCGGTCCTTGTGAAGCTAACTCGTTTCTGCTTGCTCATAACGTAGTTCTCACAACGACCCACATCAACAGATTTCAGACCTTCTAAAACTCCTTTCGCAGCCAGCCTCTTCATTCCTTTCGTGCTCATATGTTCGAGTCTATTGTGCCGTAGACTTGAATTTGAAGCACTCTCAGCAACAGCAGCTATGTTCATACACCCTGCAGTGGTGTATAAGGTTCCAGATTTTGAGCCACGTGCTACCACCGTAGCACCCTTCATAATCTTCCACGAACTCTTCCCTAACTTTGATCAATAGAGATCAGGTTCCTTTTGAGTCCAGGAATATATCTGACATCCTTTAATGTCCACTGATTTTCTGTCGGAGTTTTTATGCAGACATCTCCTTTTTCTTTAATCTCCAAATCTTTGTTGTCGGCAAGATACACCTTCTCAAAATTTTCAGACTTGAAATTTCTGAACAACTCTTTATTTGGAGACGAATGAAAAGATGCACCTGAATCCAAAATCCAGGATTCAATCGAACTGTCCACGCTAAGGATTAGAGCATCCCCAATGTCTTTTGTTGAATTTATAGAATCGTCATCATCTCCAGATTTGTGATTCTGCTTCCTCTTTGGTCTTGTACAACTTGTCCGAAAGTGACCTTTTTCTCCACAATTCCAACACGTTACGTTTGGTCTATTTGGAGATTTTTCTCGGTTCTTTGATTTTGATTGCCCTTTGTTTGGGCCCTTCGGTTTACTTCTTCCCCGTTGGTCAACACTGAGAGCACTACTAGATAAATTTCCAATTTCTCGTTTGCGAGTACTTTCGCTGAGAACTACATCTCGAATTTCATCAAACTTCAATTTATCAGATCCTCGCGAACTGCTGATTGCGGCAACAACAGTATCCCACGACTCGGGTAAAGATGACATCAAAATCAATGTTTTAATTTCATCCTCGAAATTAATTTCCATCGAACTCAATTGACTTATGATCATATTGAATTCATTTATATGATCAACAAAAGATCCACCTTCAGACATCTGTAGGTTGAACAATCTCCATATCAAATACACCTTGTTCATAGCCGACGGTTTTTCGTACATATTCGACAGCGCTTTCATCAGATCTGACGTTGTCTTCTCCTTAATGATGTTAAAAGCCACGTTTCTAAATAGCGTCAACTGGATCATCCCTAAGGCTTTTCGATCCTTGAGCTTCCACTGCTCCGTGGTCATGGTATTCGGCTTCACCCCCAATAGAGGTTCGTGAAGATCTTTCTGGTACAGATAATCTTCAATCTGCATCTTCCAGAAATCGAAATCGGATCCATCGAACTTCTCAATTCCAATCTTTGAACTTTCCATCTTCACAGATCGTGGTGAATTTCGCCTAGCTCTGATACCAGTTGTTAGGGTCGCACAACAACGCACACGCTCGATCTAGATGAACACAAAGAACAGGATAGAGAAAAGTGCAAGGAGAACTCTGGCTAAAAGGATTTTCTTGCACTGCTTCCGGCCTAATTTAGGGAATAATCATGGGTTTATAAGTGAGGAATACTAACTCCATTGGTATGAGGCCTTTTGAGGAAGCTCAAATCAAAGCCATGAGAGCATATGCTCAAAGTGGACAATATCATACCATTGTGGAGAGTCGTGTTCGTCTAACAAACTTTTGACTGTGATTAGGGTCTGTATGCCTTTAATGAACCAACATGTTTGCACTTTTGATTTTTGCTCGAATGATTTAACGTGTTTAGTATGACAAATGACTAAGTGTCCTATATGGTGTTTTGAGCAGAATATGGTCCAAAGATATGTGCAGACTTGAGTAGGACATGATGGATTACATGAATCGTAGAAGACTCTTAAAGATTGACCATGACGAGTTAAAAACATTTCCATATCCTTAGCAGTGCCTTGTAAGAATTATTATGGTGAACTAGCTAATTTTAGTAGCGAACATCTTGATTAGTTGGAGTTTACTTGTATACCGAGGGCATACCTAGATTGGTCCCGTTTGGTTAGGGCCTTGATATAAGAACCTAATGATAAACTTGATGAGATTCAAATGTACCGAATGTGGAAAGGAACTCACGACCTCCCAAAGGGCTCTCGCTTTGCAAACTAGCATATAGGCGAGAGGCTTTCCAAAACTTTTTTTTTTAAAGATTAAAATACTTTAATACTACTTTTGAAGTCACATATATTTTTGAAATAGGGTACTAATTACTCTTTCCCGGTCTAATAATATATATATATATATATATATATATATATATATATATATATATATATATATATTTTGTCTAAAAGTATTAACCCAACCTTTGAGAGCAGAAGACTATTAATAAAATTTTGGAAAGTTAAAAAATATTTTTTCAAACTTTAAAAAAAATTTATTGAAATGTTCGAAAATTAATTAGAAACAAATTATTAACTATTTTCATTAAAAAAAAAACTATAACTATATGGTTAATTTTAAATTTATAACTATATGGGTAATTTTTAACTTAAAACTTCTAAAAGTCCAAACATAAACTCCACGTATTTTTATTAATTAACATTTTTTTTTTAATTTTTTTAATTATTATTATTATTATTTAAATTCACATTTTTAAATGAAATTTAAACCGAAATGGAAAAGGCCCGTTAGCCCACAGCCCATATTGTGAAAAAAGCCGGAAAACAGGAGTACATCTTAACCCGCAGGTTCAGTCGACAACTCCAGCCGCCTCACCTCAAACTCTCGCTCTCATTTCACTCCAACGGCGACGGCACCAGCAGCCTGCGGCGAAGTCTCTGTCTCTGTCTCTTCAACCTCTACGGCCGTCTCGACGGAACTCACCTTCTACGAATTGATCTAAATCGGTCCAATACCCATTCAGATTTCTCCACTAAAACCCTCCCTTAAGCCCTTCCGTTCATCCCTCTCCGCCCAATGCTACGCTTCTACCACTCCCCTACTCTCTCAAGAGTCCTCCTCCTCCGGCGGTTTTCCTCCGCTGCCACCGCCATTCTACCACTCCCCTACTCTCTCAAGAGTCCTCCTCCTCCGGCGGTTTTCCTCCGCTGCCACCGCCACCGCTCCACCCCTCGATTCCGATCCCGAACCTTCATTTTCGTACTTGGAGGGTTTTCCGAAGCCAGATCCGAAGTTCGCCGAGACAATCCTCGCCATTCCGCGCTCCATCTCCGGAAAAAACATTTCCGCTAAAGAGCGCAAGGTTGGCCGCACTCCAAGCATCGTGTTCGAGCAAGAGGACGGTCAGCATGGCGGATAAAGAGCGCAAGGTTGGCCGCACTCCAAGCATCGTGTTCGAGCAAGAGGACGGTCAGCATGGCGGAAATAAGCGTCTCATATCTGTACGGACTAATCAAGTTAGGAAGCTTGTAAATCATCTAGGTCGCTCTTTCTTCCTCTCCAGGCTTTTTGATCTCGAAGTTCGGTCCGAGTTCGAATCCGGGGATATTGTTGAGAAGGTTCGGGTTTTACCTCGGAAGGTACTCCATTATCTTGTCTGGATGGACTAAATTTCGCTTTGGATTTTTCATGAAATTTCCAACTTATTGAGTTTGTGAGATGATTTATGAGGACTAAATTTCGCTTTGGATTTTTCATGAAATTTCCAACTTATTGAGTTTGTGAGATGATTTATGAGGAGGATTAGAATAATTGATTGTTTCATGGTGGTAAAGGAGCTGAGAGCATTGTGCGCACTGGAGTTTCAATCATCATTATATGTCATGTATTGTCTTGATTAATAAGAAGATAAGAAGATGGGTTTAGTTTAATTTTGTTTGTAAGTTAGTGTAAAATCTTGTGAGAATATAAGAAGATAAGAAGATGGGTTTAGTTTAATTTTGTTTGTAAGTTAGTGTAAAATCTTGTGAGAATATTTATATAATATAATGCCCATTCTGAACTTGCACCATCCATGTTTGTTCAGATTCATCTTCATGCGGGAACAGATGCACCACTTAATGTTACTTTCATAAGGGCACCTTCACACGCTTTATTAAAAGTTGATGTACCTCTTGTTTTCCGAGGGGAAGATGTACATAAGGGCACCTTCACACGCTTTATTAAAAGTTGATGTACCTCTTGTTTTCCGAGGGGAAGATGTATGTCCTGGATTGAGGAAAGGTACTGCTGCAAGACTAAGTTCCTTTTATTTGATTTTCTTTGAAGTCTATAAATGTTATGCAGTAATTTATAAGATTTGAAGATATAATAGCTTTTTGTTCGGGTGGGTTTTTGTGAGATCCCACATCGGTTGGGGAGGAGAACGAAACACCCTTTATAAGAGTGTGGAAACCTCTCTCTAGTGTTTTAAAAACCTTGAGGGGAAGCCCGAAAGGGAAGCCTAAAGAGGACAATATTTGTTTGTGGTGCGCTTGGGTTGTTATAAATGGTATCAGAGCCAGACACCCGGCGATGTGTTAGCGAGAAGGTTGAGCCCCCCGAAGGGGGGTGGACACAGGGCGGTGTGCCAGCAAAAATGTTGAATCCCGAGTGGGGTGGATTTGGGGGGTCCCACCTCAATTGGAGAAGGGAATGAGTGCTAGCGAGAACGTTGGGCCCTGAAGGGGGTGGATTGTGAGATCCCATATCGGTTGGGAGGAGAACAAAATATCCTTTATAAGGATGTGGAAATAGCAGTTGCAGTTTTAAAAACATTTAAGGGGAAACCAGAACGGGAAAGCCCATAAGGATGTGGAAATAGCAGTTGCAGTTTTAAAAACATTTAAGGGGAAACCAGAACGGGAAAGCCCAAAGAGGACAATATTTGCTAGCAGTGGGCTTGGGCCGTTACAGATTTACATTGAAACTATCATTGACATGGGATTCTTGAATTCTCCAGCTAGATGGGGTTATGGATCTAAATATGTTAATATTACCAGAATTTAGCTTCTGTTAAATTGAAACATCAGGTTTGTTTTCTGATGGATCGAGTTTAAAGGATCTAGTTTCTGTTTCTGCATTGTTCTAGCATCTTGTTTCTGATTTTGTAGGGCATTTTTATATGTACTCCTTTTCTCATTACAAAAATGTTCTAGCATCTTGTTTCTGATTTTGTAGGGCATTTTTATATGTACTCCTTTTCTCATTACAAAAAATTCAGTAAAGGAAGTACTTGCATCTTGTTTCTGCATTCTTACTTTCTGAAAAGTTTCTGGTTTACTTAAAAATGTTCTGGCATTCCTACGAAAAAATTGCAGGCGTCGATCCTGATTATGTTATCTTCAAAGGAGAGAACAATTATATTCTTACTCCAAAAAATTGCAGGCGTCGATCCTGATTATGTTATCTTCAAAGGAGAGAACAATTATATTCTTACTCCTGTAGTGAACATTTTTCTAATGTTTGAAAAATTTTACAGGATCTTATTTGAATACAATTAAGAGGACAGTTAAATACCTTTGCCCTGCCGATATTGTTCCTCCATTTATCGATGTCGATCTTAGTGAGTTAGATGTTGGCCAAAAATTGGTTATGGGTGACCTCAAGGTTCATCCTGCCTTGAAGCTTCTTCAGTCAAAGGATGAGCCTGTTTGTAAGATTGCGGGAGCCCGAGCTTCCGATCAACAAAGGAAATCAAAGTAACTCTGGACTATCAATGTCTTCTTAGTTGCTTTGGCATTAAAGCTTCTTCTGTTCAAGAAGACAAGGTTTGTAAGATTATGGGATCCAGGATCAGCCAAGAAGTCTTAATAAATCCCTCCAGATTTTGATCACCGTCGGTTTTAAATTTTTTCTCCCAATACTTTAGAAAGCCAAAGTACGTTGGTTGTTGTTGGTTCACTAGCATTTATTTGATCTCTATGTTCATGGAATGCTTGAACTCTTCTGATGAGCAAGAATATTATGATAACTTTTTAGAGGGAGTTTTTAGCTTAATTGGAGGAGGCATTTGTAACATATTATACATTATCTCCTTGAAATTGGTTTCCTGTTGCATTGGATAATGTTATTCAAGGGGCAAATGCTATTGGTTCCTAAATTTTAAGGAGCACTTGGTTGGGTTTTAGTAAGTTTTGTGGGTTTTTAAAATCAAACAATGTAGTCTATGGTCTTTGTTTGGGCGTCCCAATCAACTCGGCTTAACCGTGGCTTTTGATCCTTGGAAGATATTGGAAGGATTCATAATGAAATCATATTGGGAGGATTTTAGCTTTTTTATTTTCTTTTCGTTTTTGGGAATCAATTTGGATGATATTGATAATTTTTTTTTTTTAGTAATTAATTATTTAATCTTTAATAGTAAGTTTTACGTATAAAAGAATTGTGTTCAACAATATGGATAATGTTGAGTGTTTTATCCTAGTAAAACTATTGATACGATACTTCTTGTTATAAATGATTTGATTTATACTCCATAAATTGTTATAAATGATTTGATCTAACTAACTCAGGTAGAGATATATGAGTGAGGGTATTTAATCTATCTTCATAAATCTATTAATAAAAAAAAATAATATTTCACAGATGATCATATGTGACTAAATCTTAATTCCGAGTGAATTATGAACTTTTGCCTATTAATCGAAAAAATTAATATTTTACAGGATGATCATAAACGAGTTGAATCAAGTTAAGAATCACGAGAATAGAAGATTGAATCAATTGACAGTTTCTAGAAAGACAAACGTAGGTGATATCACTTAATTAAACTTAATTGGACCTTGTCTGTTTGATTGAATTGAATTTTCTTTTACCTTGGGACCATTTTGAGGTATTTTCCAATGAGAGTTTGATTTTCATCTAATTTCTAACTAATTGAATACTTCGATGGAATTTCCAAAATTTTATTAAGAGAGATCTAATTTTCACCGATCACTCTTCACCAATAACTATTCACTAAGAGCAATTCAGTAGTCAATAGAGAATAGCTACATCTCGTTCATCCTTTTCCGTCAAGAATCGATGTGTTTGAAGGTAAAGTTCATAGATTTTTTTGCCTTAGTTTTTTCATAGATTCGTGAATTTTTTTTGGAATTAGATTCTAAATTTTTTATATGTTACCTAAGAAAAAGATTTCTCATAACTTCTATTAAGAAGTTCATAAGAAATTTATACTCGAAGTCAAAGGTCTAGACTGATATGCACTAAGAGAATGAATTAGCTCGAGGAGTTAATCCTAAATATCTTAGAAACGAGATATGAAATTTAAACTGCCTATATGCTAGTAAGAACCTAGTAGACCTTCACGACTTCCAAGAATGACTAAGGTAGCTAGCTCTCCAAGCTATTAATAGTGTGAACGGTATTATCAGATTCTTCGTTACCCTTTCCACTTTCATACCTCTATTTTTTAGATAGACATAAGCCGATTAGGGAAATGCATCGAGACAACTAGGTGCCTCAACCTTTTGGAAATGGCTAGAGGTCTCTTAAACAAGACCTCTTTGCTATAAACCCTCTCTAGCAACATAGTTACCTTAATTGTATTCAAATATACATATAATACATCTCAACCTTCGTTGAATCTAGCTTCATTGATTCAAATTCTAATCAAAGTCAAAACTATTAAAAAAAAAACCTCATTAATTTACATAACTAACTAATTAGATTGTTTTTGTTTTGTGGTAGTAAGAGTTAGAGTGTCAAAAATGGTTCTAATGGGAAGACCCAAGAGCTTGCAACACTCTTAAGAGCAAAGAGGTCAAATAGATAGCCATAAGGCCTCCTCCCAACACTGCATCAACCCTCATCTCTCTCCCTGGCAAACTTAAAAGCGCCCATAGCAGCCCTCCTACCAATAGCCCCAATGTCTCCATCACGTAAGGGTCAGCCGGGATGGCCACCGGCTCAGGATACTTCTTCCATGAAGCGCTAACAAGGGACATCCCAAGGCCAAACAGCGTGCTGAAGATGGGGCCGGCGTAGCAGCCGGAGATGGCTATTTGGGCGCCTCGCTGCCCGCCGTTCAAGGCCATGGTCACATTGGAAACTAAATCCCCAAGAGAGTTTCCCCAAGCCAGGAAGGTCAGTCCTAGAATTGAAGGGCTTATGCCCATTATGTAGCCAAGTGAAACCAATAGGCCTAACAGTTCCTGAGCAACAATATAACTCCATGTTAAACTCATGGTGAACCCAGCTGCAAGCCATGGGAACAGCCACTTCTTTGGTGGGCTTGAATTCTCAGTTGTCACAAATGCAACAATTCCACAACTAACTCCGACCAGCAAGGCGATGATGCAGACGATTACGTTCGACCAAGACGTATCGCTCTGGTGGTGAAATGCCCATAGAAAAGCTAAGAGAATGGGAGCTAATGTCACTGAAGCAACTGCATACAGTCTACACCAGTTTTCTTCAGCAATGGTGGGAATTGTCAGCCTTCTAGGCAAGTAAAGAGGAATCTCAAGAAGGCGAAGGAAAAGAACACAACAAGGCGAAAAACTAGGACAAAAACAGACATCGTATACGTCGATTCTAACACTGTTGTCGTCGTTGTTAAGGATATTTAGTAATAAATTATAGTTTACCATATATATTATATTTTATATTTTATTATAAGTAAAATATCTAATATTTGCCTATTATCATATATATCTTTCCATTCATTGTTATTTCCATATCCTTGTAATTGATTTGATTATAAATAAGATAACTTTCACACCATTTAGGTGTGGTGGATTAATCAAACATTCACAGTCGTCATCGTCATTTTGGCCCTCAGACTCATCCTTTGGTGGCTCTTTCAAAAGGGGTTGGAAAATATCCCTTCTCAAACTCAGCCATTGGGCATGGGAGACATAAACAACCAAAACATAAACAAGATACATGGAAGAAAAGGCAAGGGAACCCCACAGATTGATATGTCCATGAAGCAATATCAAAAAAACAGACAAAAGAACCAAGAGGAGGAACAAAACATCTCTAATGAAGGCATACCTATTAACCTTAATCCGTCGAAAACGCAGCAAAATGCTTATGATTCCGACAACGACGCAGGTAACAAATGAGGCTCCACCAAGAACAGTATTCAAGCCAATATCAGTAGTTCCATCTCCCATGAAAGCAACAAGGCTGGAAAAAACATCAGGTGCGCCATTACCCAAAGAAAGCAGAGTAACACCAGCAATTGTTGGTGATAGATTCAACAATTTCGACAAACTCTCAAGGGAAGAGCAAAAGTATTCAGAAGCAGTGTTACCCAAAAGATAGAACAACACAAGAAGCCACAGAAACAACAGAGTATAGCCCAGAATGCTAAAACTTCCGTACTGACAATAGAAAACATAAAGATAATCTATATAGCCTTGGGTGTTACAAGGGTTGTTGAATTTAAGAACAGAGCACTTAGCTTCAAAGTCAGGTAGACCAATAAAATTCCGGCAATCTTCCTGAGCAGTGCCATGGAGTTTTCTGAAGCTGTTGTTAAGAACACGGAATTGGGTTTCTTCTGGAGAGTGAAATCGAATCGCTAAAAAAGCACAAGCCAGTGAGAGAAACGAGAGATTCAAGAAAATAACAAAACCCTTCTGTTTGAAGAGAGAAACTAAGAAACCCATTAAAGAAAACCAATCAACAAGCTCTGTTTCTCTCTCTATCTGTCTCAAGAACAGAGAAAATGAGGATGGTTCGTGATTCCTGGATCAGGGAAGCGAGCAATTGGCAGATACTTGAAGAAGACGACAAAATTCTTCGCCAAAATCAAAGAAGGGAAGATTTCCAGTCGAGGGATGTGGATGGTTTTGTCGTCTAAGCCAGAACGAAAGCGTAATGGAATTGAATAGACGGAGCTGCTTAATCCATAAGCGGAACAGTTTGTGGTGTTGATTTCGGGAAAGAAGAGGGTTAGCAGAAGAAATCAAAAGGGGCAGGTAAAAAGCAACAAAGAGAGTGAGAGGAAGGAATTGAAAACGGAGACGAAGCCATTGGCAAGAACCCACTTGTCAGACGTTCGGATACCATTTGTCATCGCCAGATTGGGGATTTAGGACTACGCGTTTCATACGCACAAAACCATGATTTTTAAAATGTTTGTTTTGTACAATAAATTTTATTTTTGAATTCAAAATAAAAATTTAAAAACAAAAACAACTTTCCTAGTTTTCAAAGATGAGAAAACTTTTATGGAAATGCTTTACATGGAAATGTAGATATTACAGAGGGGTTTGATTGAAAATTTATAATGGAAGATGTTTGGAAATAAGGTTCCAAAATATAATATCAATTAATTACTGGAATGTTATTAGAATTTCAAAGCATATTTTTGTTTGTCTCCCTAATTTTATGATAATTATGGACAAATTATCCATTAAATTTAGAGAGAATTATCCAAAAAAAGTTTTAAATCTGTGATTTTAGAGGGGTTTGTTTTACCACTTTGATACATGAATTTGGTTGCAAAGCATTAATCACTCCATTTTAGAGATTCAGAATTGAGTTTGCATAAAAGAATTATCAACTTTTGTATGATAAGGGAGACTACTAACAAAATTATTCAGAATTATTTATTGGAATGAGGCTAATAAGGTTTTTTTCTATCACAGTTGCTAATGCAAGTTCCAGTAATACGTATATTATGAGAAGGCTTAAATGTTAGAATTACTCGTCAAAGAAATATTACAATGAGGTGTTATGCCCACATAATTAACTTGATTGTAAATGATGACTCCATTTCTAATGTTCATATGGTAGTGAGGTATGTTAGATCATCCTCCAAGAGATTGACCAAATTTAAAAATTGTGTTCAACAATGAATGTTGAATGTAAAGCACTTAATAGTTTTGATGCGGTAACTAGATGGAATTTCACTTATTTTATGCTTGATCATACCATGAAATTAGAAGAAACCTTCAATGTATTAGACGAAAAAATTAGACTATCTTGAATATTTCAAAGAAGATGATAATGGAAACAAACAAACAAAGCCACCAACCATTGATTATTGGAAAAAAATGTTGAAGTAATAGTCAAGTTTTTAAAGGTCTTCTGTGTTGTCACTACAAAGATAAGTGGTTTTTTATATGAACTCGATAAACTTTGGAATATTCAAGAACTTTAATTGTTGGGGTATTCAAGAACTATGAATATGAACTCTATTTTAAATACTTTTAGTTCAAATATGAAGATAAAGTNAAGATGAGAAAACTTTTATGGAAATGCTTTACATGGAAATGTAGATATTACAGAGGGGTTTGATTGAAAATTTATAATGGAAGATGTTTGGAAATAAGGTTCCAAAATATAATATCAATTAATTACTGTAATGTTATTAGAATTTCAAAGCATATTTTTGTTTGTCTCCCTAATTTTATGATAATTATGGACAAATTATCCATTAAATTTAGAGAGAATTATCCAAAAAAGTTTTAAATCTGTGATTTTAGAGGGGTTTGTTTTACCACTTTGATACATGAATTTGGTTGCAAAGCATTAACTATACGGTAATCACTCCATTTTAGAGATTCAGAATTGAGTTTGCATAAAAGAATTATCAACTTTTGTACGATAAGGGAGACTACTAACAAGATTATTTAGAATTATTTATTGGAATGAGACTAATAAAGTTTTTTTCTATCACAGTTGCTAATGCAAGTTCCAGTAATACATATATTTCGTATATTATGAGAAGGCTTAAATGTTAGAATTACTCGTCAAAAAAATATTACAATGAGGTGTTATGCCCACATAATTAACTTGGTTGTAAATGATGACTCCATTTCTAATGTTCATATGGTAGTGAGGTATGTTAGATCATCCTCCAAGAGATTGACCAAATTTAAAAATTGTGTTCAACAATGAAAGTTGAATGTAAAGCACTTAATAGTTTTGATGCGGTAACTAGATGAAATTTCACTTATTTTATGCTTGATCATACCTTGAAATTAGAAGAAACCTTCAATGTATTATACGAAAAAATTAGACTATCTTGAATATTTCAAAGAAGATGATAATGGAAACAAACAAACAAACAAAGCCACCAACCATTGATTATTGGAAAAAAATGTTGAAGTATTTGTCAAATTTTTGAAGGTCTTCTATGTTGTCACTACAAAGATAAGTGGTTTTTTATATGAACTCGATAAACTTTGGAATATTCAAGAACTTTAATTGTTGGGTATTCAAGAACTATGAATATGAACTCTATTTTAAATACTTTTAGTTCAAATATGAAGATAAAGTATGATAAGTATTGGAGTTCAATTGACAGGATTAATAAGTTGATATTGTACTTGATTCTGGTACAAATTGAATTACGTATCCTTTTGCTATTCGAACATTTATGAGGATGATATAGTTAAAGTGATGACGGAGTAATATAAAAAAACATTTGATTTGTTTGTATGATTTTTACAAGTTACATGATAATACCTAAGGTGGTGGTAGTGATTATCATCAATATGAATCAAGTGCCACTCCTAGTTCTATGAATATGAATAAATTTGACGAAGTGAATTTTAGTGATTCAATATTAATATTAGCATTGTCACTCTACAAATGAAAAAAAAATATATAAGAAATTTAAATTAGAAAAAAGGACAAAAGGTAAAAGAAAAAAAAAAGAAAATTTAATTTTATTTGTAATCAAAGTTTCAAAATTCGTATATTTAGTTTCCATATATATTTTTTTTCTCCTTCATCAAATCTTGAACTTAGAACTTGAACATCTCAACCAAGAGAAGTTTTTCCTTTTCAATTTGTTGTATTAAAAAAATAAAAAATAAGTTTGATTCTTTTATAACTAAAAATGATAAATTAAAATTCTAGTTCGTAAACGTTTATGTTTGTGTACCACTCAAAATAGACAGAAAATTAAAGCAAGAATGCGTACTATTGAAAGTAGACAGAAAAATTACGCAGATGTGAAGGATTGGAGCTTAGAATTCAAGGTAGGGGACTTTGTATTCCTAAGAGTTACACCAATGAAGAGTGTTTTGAGGTTCGGGCGTTAAGGCACACTAAGTCCTTGGTTCATTGGGCCCTTCGAAATTCTTGAGCGAATTGGTCCTAATGGCATATAGACTAGCCCTACCACCCTCCCTCTTAGGTGTACACAATTCATGTAATTCACGTGTTAATGCTGAAAAAATACATGATGGACCCTATCCATGTAATAGAGTACGAGCCCCTTCAGCTTAATGAAAACTTAAGTTATAAAGAGAAGCCTATAAGAATCTTAGCTTGTGAAGGAAAGCCCTACGCAACAGGGATATCACGTTCATCAAAGTACCATGGCAGAACCATCATACTAAAGAAGAAGAAGCCACATGGGAGCAAGAGGATGAGATAAAAGACTTAGGAAGAAATTTCTTTTCAGACACTCACCTCACCTAGGACTCCTCAAAACACGCCCCATTCAGCCACACAAGCTCTCGAAGTCTACCTGTAAGAAAAGAACGAGAGAGAGAAGGCTGAAAGTTCTCCAATGAGGTCAATCCCACGAACATGACGTTGAAACGACCATCCCATATTGCTAAAAGGACCACCGGAGATTGTGCGCATACAAGGGGTAAGCTTTCTACACTTTAACAACGTCTTGCTTCGTCGGAATTTAGATTCAAGTGTTGGGTTTTGGAACCTCATGAATTTGATTGCAAAACTGTAATAACCTAAAATAATGATAATATGTATTTTGTATTTATTTGTTGTTGTGTTTGTTAATAATAATAATAATTAAAAAAAAAACAAAAAAAACGAAAATACAGCCGTTGCGTCAGCACAGCTGCTGTAAAGGAGGATGAGGGGCTGTTAAGGATATTTAGTAATAAATTATAGTATGGGCTGTTAACGATATTTAGTAATAAATTATAGTTTACCATATATATTATATTTGAATTTTATTATAAGGCAAATATCTAATATTTGCCTTATTATCATAGGTATCTTTCCATGTATTGTTATTTCCATTTATTACTATTTACATATCCTTGTAATTTATTTGATTATAAATAAGATAACTTTCACACCAATGGTTTGGTGGATTAATCAAACATTCACAGGGGCAATGAACGCGTAGGCTGGAGTTGCTAGATGGTGTGGAAGCGAATTAGGGACTTGATTAGGTTTAAAAAAAAAAAAAAAAAAAAAAGTAGCGGGGAAAGAGAGGTTGTTGCTGAGGAATCCTTTGAGGAAGGGGATACAACCACGAGCTGAATTGGACGATTATTCAAAGGTAACGAAAAATCCATATTACCAAACTTTTAAATCTCGATAGCTTGGTTCATATTGTATAATAAATTATGAAATAGGGCTTGTTAGAAACGTAATTAGGAGATCTATAAAGTTGTAGAAGAAATTAGAATGAAATCCGAGCTGAAGAGATGAAATATTGCTTTGGGACACAACGGTATTATTAAAGGAAAAGTTTGGGAAAAAATTGCAGGAAACAGAGGTTGAAGATGAGCGCGTGAGAAATTATTTTGGCTCTCGGTTTGTCCCATTCGACTCCTTTTGACTTGTTCTATCAAAATTGGTCTATACTTATGTTGAAATTGGTAAAATATAGGTCTAATAGGAAGGAATTGTGTTAGAATACCTATTAAACGTACATTCAAGGGGAAAAAGAGTTCGAAACTAAGTAGCATATCGATTTTTGAACTAGTTCTTAATTTGTTTTACAACATGCGAGTATGTTGTTTACTTGATTAAGAGCTTATTCTGTTAAAATGAGCTTTGATGATATTGAATGTTTATTGTATATCGTTATTGCTTGCCTGTGATATAAACATGATATAAATGATTACTAGAATGTTCTATGTGTTGAACATGATAAATGTACGAAAGCATGCAGTAAATGTGAGTATGTTATGCATGTTAATGGAAAGGTTATGACTTGGATATGCTTGTTGGTTGTTGAGCCGTGGCTTATTTATATGAGTATGATAGTCTACTAATTCCCGCGGAGTTCCTGGCCAACGCGCTGTGTGCTAAGTTAGGGAGCATAAGTACTCCTGACCGTTGGTATATGAGATAAACAGGCCGCCAGAGAAATTAGTAGACAGACCGTATTTGACCGAGAGCGAGTCTTACATACGATACGAATCCAAAAATTCTAGATAAGCTTATCAAAAGAGAGTCAGTAACCTAAGTTGAAGGTAGCTGAAATACCTCATTATTGAACAGATGACCCTAGTAAGAGAAACTAGGAGTAATAAAACTTAAAAACACCTGTAAAGATTAGTTATGAACTCAGGAATGATAAGCTAGTTACTTACGAATTACCCATCAAAATTATTTTTAACTTTTCTTTCCAGATTTAGATGATGCAAGCTAACCGAGAACGAGACCAACGGACTAGAGACTACTGGGAATCCATGTCTGTTTATGTAATTATGCTTTCGTGGTCAAAAATTTATTTGGTCATTTAAGATTTAAAGAGTACTAGTTTTAAATGTTTTACCGGATGTTTTTTTTTTAAATATTTTGAGATTTATGATTGGATATCAAAATTTGTTATCGTTATCAATGATACTCTTGTTAATCGTGTCGATGAGCGGGTGTTACAAAAACCTTGCCGGGAGTGAAGAGAAGGGGCCAACAGAGGAGTGGAGAAGGAAAAAGAAGGGGAAACTGACGTAGGAGTACCGTTTCAGAGGAGAGAGAAAGTCGACAGAAAAATTGCGATGAACCAGGTGAAGAACAAAGGATCCATCGAATCTGGATCCAGGTTGGTCTCAGTCCATGACCCACTATCGATTCATCAACCTCGGCCCACCTGGACCTGCAACCCAGCATCAACACGAAACTAGCCCAATCTGAGGCCCAAATCTATAGCTTCGGCCCACGCCTACGAGCAGCTCAGCACCACGCTGCGACCCGTGCGCCAGCAGCAACCCGCACCTCGACCCGACTCAGCCTGCACACATGTTACCACCCCTTGCGCCATGTGGCACACCTGTAGCGAAACACTCTCTCGACTCTAGCGGCTTGAAAAGTCTCGGCTCGCGCGGCTCTAATGGCTGAAGCTTGACTATTCAGCTCGATAAAGGGAATTTTGACTCTAAGGTAATTTTGCCCTATTTCACAAATTCATGTTACAATTACATTAGAATTGTGAAATGCTAATGAATCGAAATGGACATCCTAATAGAAAACGACTCTTAGGGTAAGGAATAGCAATAAAGAAAGTGAGAAAGTTGAAATTAAGGTTTTCTAACCTTAGTGTCTAAATGAATATTAATTTCAATTAAGCGTCTTAAACACAAACCTGCTAAATTAATTGTGTTGCCATGAAATTTTAGGAGAAGACTCCATATGTCATGATAATGTTATGTATGAAATTTGGTGACCATTAGGTTAGGATAACGGGCTAAACTAAGTGTAGGTGTAAAATGACTAAAATGCCCCCATAATTATGTACCACTAGTTTATGACCAAAGTGATCTCTAAATGAGATGAAATTTGGTGAGGAGCCTAATTTCATGGTGTAAAGGGATTACACAAAGTTACAAGGCCATTGGAACATGTTGAAGAATTAAACAAAGATTTGGGGTGGTAAAGGATTAAAAGACCAAAGTGAAAATTGGAAGATGTTTTTCAAAATCTTAAAAAACTCAAAATACTATAGAAAATTATACGAGACTCATTTATGATATTAAGGGCAAATATGCATGATTTTAAGGGGATTAAGACAACTTTGAAACGTGAACAAAGAGAAAAAGTACGAAACTACCCTCAAGACACCTTTTGAGAAATCAAGGTTTATATAAATACCAAGTGACAATATGCTTATGCTAGATTTATACCTTCAAAGAAATATTTATGATTCATGTGAATGAAGGCGTACTTGTTAAGAATTTTTCCTTAGTTGTACTTCAAGACTTAACAAAAAAAACTCTTAGAATAAAACCCGAGTTATTCTAAGATTAAAACACTTGTCGGGACGAAGTTTGAAGGGGTATATGATATAATAGTCCAATATAAATAAATAAACAAATCAACATATAAATAAATAAACAAAAAAAATTACTTTTCTTAAAAGAAAAAAACCAATTATTCCCCCTCCTTTTCACTGACCTCTCATCTCCTTTCCCAATTATCCCTTCAATCAACCTTACCCATAATAATTACCGTGGTGGCTACAGGAAAAAAAAAAAAAAAATGAAGAGAGAAGAGAGAAGAGGAGGAAAAAGAAAAATTTAACCCATAAATAGATGAGTAAATATAGCTTAAAACCAAAAATTTGGTGAGCATAACTTTTAGATTGAGTTTCCTGACATTGAGATTATGAGTGTGAACTCGAGGTGATGGCTCAATCTCGTCAGTCTCCTGAGGATGTGGCAATACATCTAAGAAATTATTCCATCGAAGATATTCTCCTCACGTCGTCTTGCCCTTTAAACCCTCTAAGATCCACACTTGGTGGAGTGAAGCAACTCGACCGAGAGGGAGAGAAGGACGTTGATCGAGCTTTTCTATGCCTAGTCCCAATTTCGATTAAAGAACTGAACTATTTTATTATTTTAAAATGCTAAACTTACTTGAAGGAGACAATGCCGAGAGAATTAAGACCTAGAGTTGTGATTGACATGCATTAGGGTGAAAGAGGTATTCATTAAAATACATGGAATTGAGGCACCACTTGCCTTTTGATGCGAATATAATTTTAAATTATAGAAATTACTCGAACATTTTTATTTTTATTTTAAAAAAATTCTCCTACTATCAAAAGTTCTAATAATACTCTTAAATTTAACTTAAAAAAAAAAAAAAAAAACTTTTATTGATAGTGTATGACGAAATTATTAGTAATTTATTTTTTAAAATATCTCTAGCTTTTCAAAAATTACATTAATACTTTTATCTTATCATGTAAAAGACAAGACGAAAGCAAATCAATGTAATAATTAAAAAAAAGTAAAAGAATAATGAAAATATGGTAAAATTTCATTCCAATTAAAATCATAGAACAAAATCCGAAAAGGCTTAAACACTATTGAAAATATAACAAAAACAAGTGTCGAGAAAGTTAATTATAAACATGGAACGAAAGGGAGTACAACGTGATTACAAATGACAATCCAAAGTAAACAAATAGGCTAATGCCACGGATAGACACCCCTATGTAATAGTGCAGCTCTTGAGCACCCCCACCACAACTAGTACTAAAAAAAAGAAAAGGGAAAAGGAATGAGTATAAAAACATCCCGTGCACCTACCTGTAGGTTCTCATTCCTTATTTAACCTAGTACGTTACCGTGGACTTTTCTTAGGGCTTAGGAAGTTCTTCCCTTACATCATCTACTTATATAGTCCCCGTCCCCTATCAAGGTGGGTTTGTCCTATGCAAACTAGTGTTTCCTCATGTTGTCTACTCATTTAGTCCCTTGCCCCTCTAAAGACGGATTTCTATGCACCTAATCATATAGTATCTCGTGCACTCTCAAGTAGGGTTTTATGGCTCTTCACCCCATTTTTACACATAATATCAATTCCTTGTGCCACCTAACTATTATAGTCCCTCGTCCCTTCTCAAGGCGGGTACGGGGTTTTTACCTATTTCTACACATAGTGGCAATTCCTTATGTTGACATTGTTTATGCGGCTAGGCTTCTCATAAGTTCTCTTGAGGTTCCTTGGGTGGTCTAGAGGTTTACTAGGTTCTTAACACTTCTAGGAAGTTTAGATCTCATCTCACTTTTCTAGGTCACTTACAGTTAGCTTCTCAGGAGTAAACTAGTCCTCAGGGTGTACTCAAGTATATACCTTTGATCGCCACTCATGATCCTAGGTCTTGGTGCACTAAAAATATTTTGACCTAGGTTAACATGTAAATCACTCTAACTGTAGTACTCTAATCTTAGCTGAGTTTGCTTAGGTATGATTTGCTAGGGAAATAGTCGTATCGATCCCCTATAGTGTAAAAAAAATATATTATATTCATTGATACATGTTTATATTGTGTTTATAAATAACATGAAAATATCTTTAGATATCATTATTATAAGACATCGACAGCAGGGTTCGAACTTGTGCGGGCATAACTCTACTCGGAAATATCTCCCACATATTGTCCTCAAAAAGTATGACTTCTCTCTTTTGTATCTCAAACCCAAATGATATATTATCTCACATTCAGCTACTAACCCAAAAATTTGTTAAAATTCTTATATTCTTAGGTCCATGGGTGGTTACATTATTCTTTTTTCTTCTTGCTAGCCTATATATCTTAAAAGGAGGAACTTTTTTAGATCGAGGAATTAAAGAAGAAGATTAAGAGGGTAATGAATAAGAGAGGAAAATAAATATGAAGGCTTTAGAACACAGATTTAAGGAAGATGAAAGAGAGAGAATGAGAGAGGAAAGTGATAATGTGTATGTGAATGATTTTCGGTAGGTAAATACATTTTAAACTTTTTTTTTTTTTTTTTTTAAGGGTAAGAGGTTAATTTTGAAAGTTTATAGATATATTTTTTAAATAAGTGATTAACAATTACATCCATTAGTATACAAGTATTTTTTTCAAGTTTCAAGCATGATGAAACTCGTAGACTCCTAATTTATCCTTGTATAAGTCATGAAGAATTCATATTAAATAACTTTGAAATAAAGTTAGTCTTTGAGAAATTATTCAAAATACGAAATTTAACCCAATTCAAAAAACATTTAACTACTAAGACAAGAAATTTCAATGCAAATGTTTGTCTCTTGAAATAAAACTCAAACAAAACATTTATTGCCCTATTATGCCACCATTTTATCTTCGAGGGTCTTCACAGCACCATCCTCAACTATGCATGGGAGCTTTGTTGGGTTTTATGTCCTAAAACTCATAGTTTGTAAATAAAAACATATTCTATTTTCAGTAAAATTATTATTGATGTTTATTCAGTAAAGATTGTTATTGAATAAAGTGAATTTTACGATCATTAATCTAAATTCAATAAACTAAGAACACTTTGGCTATAGTATGATTACTTGCACTATACGTAGAGACATAAGAGTGAATCAAATTCAAGTATATAGTCAAAATGATCTATAGTACAAGGATTAGGCTGAATATCTTATCCTGAGGACACTATAAATGCGACCCACTTTTGTATATGATATAAACAATGTGATCACTAAATTTTACATGTGGAGACATGTGAGTGGGGGCGTCCTATGCAATGAGTATTGCATAAGATCAGACCATGAAGAAAATCACTCTCACTTTATAATGTCGTTTACTGTTGAGACTGATTTTTTCATTTGATGACCTAGTTAACTCGATCTTAATCCTCAGCTAACCATGAACTCCTGTTTATTTGGAATTATCCTTAGATTTACATGAGTGAGAGTGTCTCGAGTTCGCCAACTCAATAAGCCTCCCATTTCAGAGGTAAGACTGGGTGAATAGCTGGGGACATAGGGTGCAAGATGGAATTCACTCCTACCCTCTTTTAGGGATAGTAGAGAGGTTGTTCCCTTAAGTACTGACTCCAGGCCTTAAACAATGGGCCCCACCCTCTCATTGGCCTGAGAGAGATTCGGTTTACAGTAACTTCAGGGGTAAAATGGTAAATTGATCCAGCTATAGTTACGAACAACCTGTGAAGAATCGACTTACTAATCATGGTTATATCAAATAGACAGAAATATAGCTATAGTGAGGGGAGTGCAACTACTAGACTATAATGGAGTGTCTTAGTAGTTAACGAATATTGGTCAACAAGGTTAATGAGTTTAGTCAGTTAATCTCGGATCGTTGGAGCCCATGATCTAAGGGTTCCCCTGCTAGCTCATATCAGACTAAACCATAGAACAGTGTGACGAGTGAGTTCGAAATGTTCAAATTTAAATTAGGGAATATGCGCTAAATATATACGATATATCTAACATCATTTTTGTTTTAATTAAAAAAAAAAAAAATTGGAGATATTTAAATAAGATTTAAATTATGAATAGAGATTCATAATCAATATGTGCCGGAATGGATTGAGATTGACACTTGAATTAATATTAAATATTAATTTTTAATTTAAAATTAATTATTTAAATTAATTGTTAAATTAAAATAGAGAGTCAAAATGTTGATTTCACTTAATGAAAAAAAATCATATTTGAGTTAGTGGAATATTGAGTGTCAATATATAGTTTAACCAAACTTGCATGTTTGCCACATAATCTCACACATTTAAGTGGATTTTTGAGTGTCAAAATTTGGTAATCTCAAATTTGCATGAGCATATGCAAATATGACTCTATAAATAGAGTCATGGTACATGGAAACCTTCTTGAAAAAAAACTTTGAGAAAATCCCTGACAAACTCTCTCTTCACATATACTAAATCCCTTCCAAATTTAGTCAATCACCCGATTCCACAAATCTCGTTATAAGGCCGGAGAATAGTAGAAAAGACACTTGTGGTGGTTCAAAATCGGTTAGTGAGGAAAAAGAAATTTGAACTACAAAAGGTTAGTACTCAAACTCCTTGAGTTTTAATGCTTATGAACATGCTAGCTAATTTACTATAATTCATGCAATTGGAGTGCCTAAGATCCAAATTACTTCCGCATGTGTTATATTAATACCATCAAGCCTTTTCTTTACCTGAAAAACTAGGGTAGCACATAGCTGGAGTATTTTATGAAATACTTAGTAAGTCACCCCACTCTTGGGGTTAGATATGCAAAATAATATCATGAGATGAAATTCACTATTTTCTATATAAGGGAAGTAGATGTATTGTTCTATTAAGTACTGATTTCGGGACTTGAACAATGGGGCCCCACCCTCTCATTGGCCTGAGAGAGAATTGGTTTATGAATGGATTATAAACAAATTGTTTATTAGAGAATCAGTGGTACTTAAGGTGAAAGATGTAATTACAAAAGTAAAATAGACTTTTGACCCAACTGTAATTATGAACATCTCGTGAAGGATCAACTTGCTTTTAATGGTTATATCAATGGACATAACTTGTTCTGTCGTGCATAAGAGTGCAACTCTAGGTCTATAGTGGATTGACCATAGAATGAAAATTGATTAATTAAAGAGTTTAATTAATTAATTTTGTTTCATTGGAGATAGGTCCATAAGGTCCCCTTGTTAGCTCATTGTAACACTAAAATGTTCAATTTATTTGAAAGAAAATGGGTAGGGTTCAAATTAATATTTAATATTATTAGACATATTAAATATAAAAGAGAAAATAGATTTAATGTGGAAGGTTGAAATTGATATTTAATATAGGGAAAGTATATTTAATCCGAAGGGTTTAAGTTAATATTTAATATTTTAGATATGTTAAATATAAGTGGAGAAAAATATATTATTATTAATATTTAAGATATATTAAAAAAGAAAAATATATTTATTGTATTTAATACTATTAAATATTAAATAAATTAATATATTTTGATACATTAACTAAAAATATATTTGAAATTTGAATGAGATTAAAATGAGTTAAATATGTTAGGATATCTTATAATATTTAGATATGATTTTTATAACATATTGTATCCTAATATTTTAATGCAAATATATTATTAGGCAAAGATTATCTGTCCCTATAAATGAGACCGTCGGGTTGAGCCAAATAATATACGAATCTCTCCCACTTTCTCTGGAGAATGAAATTATATCTCTAAGAGAATTCTCGAAACTCTTCTTCTCGAATCCCTTTGAGATTTTCTTTCTTCCACCAGACTTGATCTTGTGTTCGAGTCATAGCAAGAAAGATCTCGTAGAATGTTGAAGAACTTTTACATGGTTGAAATATTTCAATGAGCCTTGCAAGCTAGGGTTTCTACAAAGAATTCTTACTCTTGAATTTATTGCTTTTCTTTAATTCTTAATAAAAATCAAAACGGTTCCCAATGCTTCGACTATGTGGATAAAAAGTTCATTCCCTTCATATTACACGTCATCGGATGCCACAGAAAAGAAAAAGGCCGCATGATATCATCGCAAACATAAATATCGAATTCATACTATTATAACATAAATGAGAAGTATCCTGATGCACATGACATACAAACATACATGAGGTCCCATGATACATTACATGACATAATACTTAATACGTTTCATTTCTTTTATACATTTCATAACATAATTCAATTATGGATCATCACATTCATATCATGTAAGACTTACATAACATTCATAGCATTTCAATTCATTTCAATGAAACAATGTAATGAATTGCATGCATACGGATACAAGAAAACATAATCAATGCATAACATAGACATTTCACAAAAAATATGGTGCATGCAAAAGTCACAAGGCATGCACCACCATACAACATATAATAAGCTAACTTCGACACTAAAGTCACTTACGTTGTTGGCCTTGGCCGAAGTTTACTCACGACAAGATACTCGCCTTGTTACTACAACTTCAACGCTTAACTATTTCATATAAAAACCACATAACATGCTTAGAGCCTACTCATAACTTAGCCAAGCTAAACCTCATGTCTAATTACCAAAGTAAGCCCTAAAGTATGATTTGGTAAATAAGTGTCATAGTGACCTTAATTGGCTAAAATAAGGTCACAAACGACTTAGAAGGGTTGAAAACCTAGGAATCAGTATATTATATGTGTACCAAGCTGCCAAGCCGAGTCGTGAAAACAGACGAAGCCGAGCTGATGAATCCAAGGATGCCGAGCCGAGCTGTGTCAATGCACACGTGTACGTTGAAGGAGCGCATTTCTTCTGGGCCTGAATCGTGTACCTGTTGGACTTGGGCCGAAACAGAAGTTGTGGCCGAAAGGTTGGGTCGTGAACGACTGGACAGAGCGTTGTGGGTTGGATCAGTGGTTGCTAAAAGACGAAACCCGACTCAAACTGATACCACGTCTTCCTTATCTGAGAACTACGAAAACCCTAACTTGGTTTTCCCTTTTACGTCTCAGACAAGACATACAACGATTCTGACGCCAATTCACCTCACTTCCGCTGTGGTTCTTCCTCCAGAGACTTGTGCGGCAACAGCACACAGACTTACCACTCGAAACCCCCAAATATCAATGCTAGTTTCATAGATCTTCGCGAAGCAACCCACTCAATTTCCCTTTCAAGACTCTTGATTTTCTTCTCTACCAGATGTAGGTGTTACGTCTAGAGGAAAATTGATCACTTGTGGATGTATATAATAAAATGATGTAAAATTCACAAGAATAAGTGCAAGTAGACACTATCACAAGTAGCAAGTAATAAGAAAATTATCAATTTCACAAGGAACCTATCTTTTTGGTTAATTTTATCGCTAGAATTTAAGTGAGTTTTTGAGTAACATTTAAATGGGTGTGGGTGATTTTAACTAAAACAAAACTAGATAGAGTGCCACTGCTGCTGTCGAAAAACAGAAAATGATGAGAAAATCAATTATAATATGGAAGGTTACAGCTTAGAGAGATTAAATAGATAAGTTGTTGAGTTTTGTGGTAGATTTTAGTCTTTTTAATAGATTCCCAAGCCCACTCCCGAGGGTCATGAATGATGATTATTTCTATAATCCTTGTAATTTCTATTAACAAGGCTCTAGGAGAAGAATTATTCCTAACCTTTCTATTACCCTTCAAGTCTCCTTGCTATGTAACTAGAGTATTAAAGAGGATTTCATTGCTCCCTCTCTTCTCCCGAATAAGAGAACAACTATGTATGTAAAGTAGCTAATTAAACATACATGTAAATCACTAACAACTCTTTAATAAACTAAAAGCATACCGTCAACATACTTAAACTATATAAAACTCTATCGCCTCCCCTATTATGTTTAGCTCTCTATGCAAACTAAATTAACAGAGGAATCCGCATCTTCATCATGTAAAATTGATGGAATAAGGAAAGAGGATAAGGAAATAGAGAGTTATCCCGGTTTGTTGCCGTTCGTCAATGGAAGTTCCCTTCTCTTGAGCTCTCACGTCCACCTCTTTGCCTTAATCAATCCTTGTTTG
Source organism: Cucurbita maxima (assembly GCF_002738345.1). Classification (NCBI taxonomy): domain Eukaryota; kingdom Viridiplantae; phylum Streptophyta; class Magnoliopsida; order Cucurbitales; family Cucurbitaceae; genus Cucurbita; species Cucurbita maxima. Next base: position 83,146 of record NW_019272076.1, on the reverse strand, counting down.
TCTCCTTTTTCTTCTGCTGTCAACAACTGCTGGATTAGGGTTTTCTTCCTTCTTCTCCAGTTTCACAGTAATTCACTGTTGTCAACAGTGGCTGGATTAGAGTTTTCTTCCTTCTTCTCTAGTTTCACAGCAATTAACTGCAGCAGAGGCGACTGCTGTGTAATTCAATTTTTCTCCCCAAAGTGTGGCTTCCCTCCTCTTAGTTTTCCTTTTCCTTTTATATTGAGCATGGATTCCCGTTTAGGATTGAAAAGGAATAAGTAGTCCACAGGATGTTCTTCATTGGGTAGTCAATGACCCACTTGGACTGCTAACGTGGATTTAAAATTTCCATGTCATCCCCCATTTGTTTCCAAATTTGCTACTCCCACCTGGTTTAGCATAAATGTCAGAAATTTTACCACATAAATATACCATTAAGATTGATTTATGCCAAATCATATTTTTTTTTTCACGTTGGACCGCAATAAAAGATTTCATGTTCACTAAGTAGAATAAATGAGGTTATAAATGAGAAAATGGTGAATAAGAGGGCAATATTAACTACAAAAAAAACTTGATATGACTTTACTTTTAGATAGTTATCACACCCCCAAACTTAAAAGATTGCTCATCCATGAGCAATCATTCTCTCCACTCTCCTTTTTTTTTTTTTTTTTTTTTTTTTTTTTTCTGATTAACAAAATGTTTGTAGAGTATTGATCAAAGGCATGATTTAGATCACATTCTTTATATTTCTTCCTCAAATTAATTTTTCCCCATATTTCACCCTACACTTATCACCAAATCTTAAAACAAAAATAACACATTCCTCACTTCTACCGTATTCCCCAAAACACTTCTAAAATGATTACCATTCCTTTTACCTTTGCTTTTGTGACTTGACTTCATAATTTATTTGATTAACTTTCTAAAGATTTTTTTTCATTCTTTTTTTTCCTCCCAAGAATCCTTGAAGTCATCCCCCTATTCTCTGTGTGCCTTCACTTATGGTGCAAATCACCTAAGTTTTCAAGGGATGACTATATAGATTAACACTCATTCTCCCTTAGCTCGACTCTTTTGTTAGCATCTTGTCGTTTTCAGTGTGGCCACATTTGTGATGCAACTCACCTGAACAATAAGGATAACTTTTTTTTTTTTAACCTCCTAATTACCTTCGATTCAGACACCTTCATTGGAGATGCAGATTGCTTGACAACAACAATTAAGACCTTTTTTTTTATTTTTTATTTTTTTTATATATATGGGGGCGATGGAATTTGCTTTAATACCCCAAACTTAAATTAGCCATTGTCCTCAATGAGCATTAGTGTGGGTGTGGAATCATTCTTGAAAGCAATTTGAGGTGTAGAAGCTCTTGGTTATTGTTTGTGTTGGAAAAATGGTTTAAAGGTTGGTCAATTATGGGAATTCTTCCTAATTAAGGTGGATTATGATAGATTGGGTCCTTACCTTAACTTTGATGAATACTCTTCAATGTGAGCTTCAATTTCCTTAACCCTTTTTTTTCTTTTAGAAAAACACCACTCTCCTTACGGTTTTATTTATCCATAAAGCATTTGACAATACATCCTTAGCTCTTACACAAAACATCATGACTACATATGAAACAAAATATGTATGATCTATTACCCTTCCTAAAACTTCATGCTTCTAGATTGCATGCATGAGCATGATTCAAAGTTACATGCAGTCAACACAACAAAACAAACACAACAAAAATAAACACAATATAAGGATGCATGCTTCTAAATGGGACAACAAGGTTATAAAGAGTGTGGTAAGAGAATTCCCTTGATTTTAGGCATTAGTAGGGGAAATGTTCTCTTCCTCCTCTACCACATGGGATGATTCTTTGCTGCTCCACTCTTTAAAAGTTTCGTCGGAAAAACTTGGGAATGTTGAATTTTTGGACTTGGTTCTTAAGGCTTTATGTATTTCCTCATCCCTCTTTTTGACATAAGACCAATACGCCTTACAACTCCCTTCACTGTTTTCGCACCAGCTGAGTAAAGCCTTTTTCTATTTCAGTAGTTGATCCATATCGCCTTTTGCTATGGGTTTCTATGTAGTCCATCAAATTCCTTGCCTCAAGTCTTTCTTCTTCCTCATCAAAAGGGACTGCAGCCTCCAGGCACAACATGGTTATCAGGTGTGGAAAAAACAGTCTCCCCACTTTCTTACTTGCACATTTGACAATCTCATCCACTACGATCTTGCCCACATCGATGCTCAAATTCATTATGATTGCTTACACAAGTAAAACTCTGTCAACTAACAATGTAGTATCATGTGTGGTGGGTAGTAAGTTGGTTGAGGTCTGCTACTATTATCGTCCTTGCTCCTCCTCTCGAGAGCTGCCATCGTGTTCCTTCTATGGCTACCATCTTCAAAGCCATCTCAAGTTGATCATCTGATGGAGCTAGCACCATTTCGTTGAAGGTGGCATACTCAAAAGATTGTAGGTGAAACAGTTGGTTAATGGCTTTAGGGCTCCAATCAACTATTTTTCCTCTTACTAATGTTGTGTACCCTTGCACTTGTTCAATATGTGCGTAAAACTCCTTCACTATCGGCACTATAGCTTGCTCCCTTTGGTGACAGAATATCTCTCACCCAAGATCGTTGATGGCGTTAAGAAAGGACTCGGGAATGTAGGATAAAATGCTGGGAACCTTCTTTCCACCAACACTACTCTTGACTTGAGGAGTTCATACCTGTTGTACGCCTCCTCATTTGCAAATATTCCTTTTTGTTGGGAGGTTCTCCATTTTGTTCTTTCCCTTTTCTCTTCGTTTTGAATCGGTGCCCGTTAGGAAGAGATCTTGATTTATTTCTTGCACTTCATCTTGCTGCACTTCTTCCTTCCCTCACACTGTTTTTTTGCCTCTTGTTCTCGGTGCCATGATTGTCGGTTGCAAGCTAAATTTTTTTTATCCTTGGTTGCTTGTAAGTGTGAAGGTGAATTGTTATCTTTTGTGGAAGTAGGTGGTATATAACACAAAAGATGACTACTTGGGTAAGTAAAATTTTTTTGATATTTTTATTAACATAACAATCTGTCGTAATGAATGCAGACTGTTACCACAATTTAAATTTTTTTTTCTTATAAGCAGAAGTATGCTGTCAATAATTATATATATTCTTTATTTTTCCCTCAAAGTTTTCTTTTTTCTTGTTTGATATCAAATTGGTGTCATCTTTTTGCGTTGGTGCTTTGACTTGAGGTTTCGTGAGAAAGTGCACAACAATTAGATCAAATTCATGCAAATGAGGAAGAACACGGTACTTCATGACAACATACACCGAAAGAGAATAACTTTGGCACTAATATCAACTTAATATGTACCAAATGTAATTAACCTCATTACTACTTTGAAATTAACCTTTTTAACCACATCAGAATCCTCCTAATTCATCTACAAAAAATTTGCTACTTACTGGGGGTATGCTAGTCATTCATGATAAAAACGTAAAAATAACATCTAAAAAAACTACCATCCTAAGATAAGTGAAGATAACTATTTAAAAACAATTAAAAGTGCATAAATAAAAGGAGAAGAAAAACTTCCTTGTCAGCTCCCTCGTTTGCTCCAAAATGTTTTATTTTTCAGCTTTTTAAGCTTAAAGAGGCAATGCCTCTTTTTAGTTCTCCACCAAAATATGGCTTTAGTCTCTGTCCATTCACTGTGAAAGGTCTCCTTTCGTCTCCATGTTTTATCGTTATTGCCCCATATGGAGTGACTTCTTGAACTATAAATGGACCAGACCATCTTGTTTTAATTTTCCAAGAAATAATATCAGCCTTGAGTTGAATAACAACACTCTTTGTCCTTTGTAGAATTCCTTGGGCCTAATTTTATTGTCATGCCACATTATTATTTTTTTCTTTGTACATCTTAGCATTTTCGTAGGCTAGGTACCTGAATTCTTCCAATTCATTTAGTTGCATTCACCTCAAGTCTCCATCTGGTGTATAGTCAAAATTTAACTTCTTTAATGCCCAATATGCTTTATGTTCCAATTCCAAGGGTAGATGACATGCCTTCCCAAAAACTAGCTTGTAAGGAGACATTCCTAACGGGGTTTTGAAGGCTCTCCTGTATGCCCATAATGCATCATCAAGTTTCATCGACCAATCTTTCCTGTTGGGTTGTACCACCTTTTCCAAAATACTTTTAATTTCTTTGTTGGAGACCTTTGCTTGCCCATTGATTTGAGGGTGATAAGGTGTCGCCACTCTATGTTTTACATTGTTTCTCTCTAAAAGACTATTCATCAATCTGTTCACAAAGTGTGTTCCCTCATCGCTGATTAATGCTCTTGGTACACCAAACCTAGTGAATATGTTTCTTTTTAAAAACTTGAGTACGGTCTTCCCATCGTTGGATGGACAAGCTATTGCTTCCACCCACTTGGACACATAGTCGACAACCACTAGAATATATAAGTTCCCATAAGATGGCAGAAATGGTCCCATAAAGTCAATGCCCCATACATCAAAAAGTTCCACTTCTAAAATTGAATTCAAGGGTAGCTCATTTTTTTTTACTGATATTTCCCGTCCTTTCATATTGATCACAACCCTTGCAAAATTCTTTTGCATCTTTGAAAATTGTTGGCCAATAGAAACCCTATTGAAATACCTTGGCTGCTGTCCTTTGCCCTCCAAAATGACCTCCATATGGAGATGCATGACATTGTTTAAGAATTGTTGGTATTTCGCTGTCTGGAATGCATCTTCTCATTATGCCGTCTCCACATTGTTTAAAAAGAAAAGGTTCATCCCAAATGTAACTTTTGGATTCGTGGTAAAACCTCTTCTTTTGTTGATAATTTCTCTTCGGGTATGATGGCACAAGCCAAAAAATTTGCTATGTCTGCATACAATGGAGTTGCTGCCATTCTGCTACTGCTGTTTATCCCAAGCAACTGTTCATCCGGAAATGCATCATCAATTTCTTTGCTATCGACCTTTTCTTCCATGTTCTCCATTCTAGATAAGTGATCCGCTACGTGGTTATTAGCTCCTTTCGTGTTCACGATTTCTATCTCGAACTCTTGTAACAGTAGAATCCATCTAATTAATCTTGGCCTGACATTTATTAGGTGCTTGATTGCTGTGTGGTCAGTGTGCACTTTCACCTTAGCTCCAAATAAATAAGCTCTGAACTTTTCAACAGTGAATACTACAGCCAACAATTCTTTTTGAGTGGTTGTATAATTCACTTGAGCCTCATTCAACGTTTTGTTGGCATAATAGATAGGATGAAGTACCTTCCCATTTTTCTGTCCTAACATTGCCCCCACAGCATGGCCACTAGCATCACACATCAACTCAAATGGTGAATTCCAATCGGGTGTTGACATTATAGGAGATGTGGTCAATGCTGTCTTTAATGCTTGGAAGGCAGTCATGCATTGATTGTCACAACAAACTACACAACAGTTTTGCAATCTTGGAGAAATCTTTAATAAACCTCCTATAAACCCCTGCATGGCCCAGAAAGCTTCTTATACCTTTAACTGACGTAGGTGGATTCAATATTTCAATAGCTTCTATCTTTGCTTATCAACTTCTATTCCTCTTCTTGAGATCTTGTGGCCTAACACTATTCCCTCATTGACCATAAAATGACATTTTTCCCAATTCAATTCAAGATTCTTCTCTTCGCATCTTTGCAGAACCTTCCCTATATTGCACAAACAAATCTCAAAAGATTCTCCATAAACCGAAAAATCATCCATGAATATCTCCATAAATGTTTCTACCATATCTGTAAAAATGGTCATCATGCAACGTTGAAATGTTGCTGGAGCATTATATAGTCCAAATGGCATTCGTCTAAAGACAAAAATTCTATATGGGCATTGAATGTAGTTTTCTCTTGATCTTCTAGACTGATTGTAATTTGATTGTATCTCAAATAACCATCCAAGAAGCAATAATGTGACTTTCTAGCAAGCCTATCAAGCATTTAATCAATGAATGGTAAGGGAAAATGATCTTTATGTGTCGCTTTGTTTAGCCTTCTATAATCCATGCAAATTCTCCATCCATTCACTATTCTAGTGGGGATCAACATTGTTCTCATTTGCCATTACTGTTATCCCTCATTTCTTCGGAACACATTGAATAGGATTGACCCAGCTGCTGTTTGCAATTGGATAAATTATTCCAACATCTACCCATTTGAGAATCTCCTTTCTAACAACCTCCTTCATCATGAGATTTAATGGTCTTTGTTGCTCAATACACTTAACTTTTCCTTCCTCCAATTGTATTTTGTGCATGCATAGTGAAAGGCTAATTCCTTTTATATCTGCCAATGTCCAACCTATCGCCCCCTTGTGCTTCTTTAATGTTTCTAGGAGCATATCCTTTTGAGTCGAGGATAGTGTCGCTGAGATGATGATGGGTAGTGTCTTCTTGTCACCTAAATGAACATACTTAAGGTTAGGTGGTAGTGGTTTCAAGTCCAGTTGCTGCGCTTCCTCAATAGATGGTCTCATCGGTGAAGTCTTTCTTCCCTCACATTCTAGTGACTAAAAAGTTATGCTAAATTCACCTAAAACTGCTAACTATTCTATTATGTCATTCCAGCTGTTGTCTTCTTCCTGCTCGCTTTCCCTATCATCCCATTCCTCGGTCGCTGGTTGTTCTGTCAATTCATACACTACTGAGCATTCTTCTGTCACTGTGGGATATTTCATGCTGTCATTGATATTAAATTCAAATTTTTGGTCACCCATTCTTGACGTGATGGTTCCTTTGTAGACATCTACTAATGTTCTTCCGATATTTAAAAATGGCCTTCCCAAAATAATTTGAACATCATGATCAGCTTCATAATCTAAAATGATAAAATCTGTAGGAAATATGAATTTGTCAACTTGAATTAAGATGTCTTCAATCTTTCCTTCGAGATAAGTGATGAGCCTATCGGCTAGTTGTAAGGTGACTGTAGTCGGTCTAGCCTCTCCAATCCCCAACTTCTTGTAAATAGATAGAGGCATTAAGTTGATGCTTGCTCCCAAGTCACATAATGCTCTTCCTAGCTCCTTTCCTCCAATTGATACAAGAATAGTGAACGATCCAGGATCTTTCTCCTTTAAAGGGATCTTGTTCTTCAATATTGCACTGCACTATTCATTTAATGACACCACCTTAAATTCTTCAGACTTCCTTCTATTAGTGAGTACATCCTTCAAGAACTTCACATAATTTGACATTTGCTTCAAAGCTTCCACTAGTGGTATGTTTATATGAATCTCCTTCAGAATATCCATAAACTTCTCAAAATGGGCTTCCTCTTTCTTTCTTTTTATTCTTTGTGGAAAAGGAGGTGATGGTGTGTATGTTCGGCTCTCTTGTCCATTGCTGGCTGTTGTTTGCATTTTAGGCTGCTCTTCAATTTCTACATAATCCTTACTGTGTTCTTTTTGTATAGCAGCTTCCTCATTTCTTTGCTGTGTATTAGCAGTTTCTAGGGAATGGCTGTCACCTTGTTCTGCACTTTTTTCTCCCATGCTGGGTATTTTTTTTTCGACTTCTCAACTCTATTGCTTGACATTGCTCTTTGCCTTCTCTTTTTGGTGTTTCGGTGTCTGCTGGCAGCTTCCCAAGAGGCCTATTTCGTAACTCAGTTGCTAATTGACCTACTTGAACTTCCAAATTTCGTAATGAGGCTTGTTGACTTTGTATCACGACATCATTTTTAGCCATATATTCCTTTATTAGGCTCTCAATAGATGTTCGCGATGTGCATTGAGCTTGGGTAGTTCCTTTCCCTTGGGTGTTGACTTGTTGAGAACTATAAGCCAATTGATTTTGTACTCCAAAAGCAGAAGGGTAATTTGCTTTAGGTGGCATTTTTTGGTTCTACGAGCCTTGTCCCTTCCATTAGAAATTTGGATGATTTCTCCACCCCAGATTATAAGTGTTTGAGAAGGGGTTATTTTTCGGGTTGCCTTGACTAGCTTGATTCCCGACATAGAAAATTGAGGTCGGATTGCTTGGACATTGATCAAAGGTGTGTTCTTCTCCACAATATACACAAGATTCGGCTGTTGTCTGGTTAATTACAGCAGCTGTATGGACTGGTGCTTTGATCATGGAGTCTTGCCTCAGCGCTAGATTTTGTAAAATATTAGTCACCGAAGCTAGTTGAGCATTGATAGAGGATAGAGCATCAACTTCAAGTACTCCTCGAGTCTTCCTTCCTAGGTTGCTTCTCACATCGGCCCATTGACAATTGTTAGATGCAATTCTCTCTAAAATCTCATATGCTTCATTGTATGTCTTTGACAAAATAGCTCCATTGGCGGAAGCATCAACTACTTGTTTAGTAGCAATATTTAATCCATTGTAGAAAGTCTCCATTTGTATACAATGAGGTAATCCATGGTGAGGACACTTTCTAAGCATCTCCTTAAATCTCTCCCAAGCTTCACTTAGTGTCTCATCTTCAAACTGTTGAAAAGCAACAATCTCATTTCTGAACCGTGCGTTTCTAGTGGGTGGGAAATACTTGATCAAAAATTTCTCTGCTAGACTATTCCACAAATCAATTATTACCGGTGCTAAGGTATTCAACCATGATTTAGCACCATCCCTCAATGAATACGAGAATAAGCTCAGTCTAATCACATCTTTATCCACTCCTTGAAATCGAAATGAGTCATTAACTCCCAAAAATGACTTTAGGTGTAGGTGAGGATCTTCCGACGATAGTCCATGAAATTGCCCAATGGTTTGCAACATTTGAAACATCACAGGTTTTAGCTCAAACGTGGTTGCTTGCATTTAGGGTCTAATGATGCACGGATTTAGCTCTTCCACAGCTGGGTGTGCATATGCTCGGATCGCTCTTTCTCTGTCATCTGCTAAATGAATGGCATTGGTAGTAATTCTCTATTGATTAGCCATCATCACTGGATTTTCAAACTCCCGATTCAACTGGCTCCAAACCCGTAGGTGGGTTCATACACAGAATTCTGCAGCAGTAAACTCAATTCTTCAACAGTAAATACAGCAGTAAAAAACTCAACTTACTATGGCTTCTTGTTGGCTATAGCTCACAAAAATCTACAACAAGTAAAATAAACCAAATTAGGTTCCCCGGCAACAGCGCCAAAAACTTGATCACTTGTGAATGTATATAATAAAATGATGTAAAATTCACAAGAATAAGTGTAAGTATACACTATGACAAGTAGCAAGTAATAAGTAAATTATCGATTCCACAGGGAACTTATCTTTTTGGTTAATTTTATCGCTGAAATTTAAGTGAGTTTTTGGGTAACATTCAAATGGGTGTTGATGATTTTAACTACTTAAACAAAACTAGAATAGAGTGCCACTATTGTCGAAAAACAAAAAATCATGAGAACATCAATTATAATATGGAAGGTTTGGCTAGGAGAGATTAAATAGATAAGTTGTTGAGTTTTGTGGTAGATTTTAGTTCCTTTTAATAGATTCCCAAGCCCACTTCGAGGGTCATGAATGGTGATTATTTCCATAATCGTTGTAATTTCTATTAGCAAGGCTCTAAGAGAAGAATTATTCCTAACCCTTCTATTACCCTTCAAGTCTTCTTGCTATGGAACTAGAGTATTAAAGAGGATTTCATTGCTCCCTCTCTTCTCCCGAATAAGAGAACAACTATGTATGTAAAGTAGCTAATTAAACATACATGTAAATCATTAACAACTCTTTAATAAACTAAAATCATATTGTCAACATACTTAAACTATATAAAACTCTCTCGCCTCCCCTATTAAGTTTAGCTCTCCATGCAAACTAAATTAACAGAGGAATCCGCATCTTCATCATGTAAATTGATGGAATAAGGAAATAGGATAAGGAAATAGAGAGTTATCCCGGTTTGTTGCCGTTCGTCAATGGAAGTTCCCTTCTCTTGAGCTCTCACGTCCACCTCTTTGCCCTAATCAATCCTTGTTGGTCTCATTTTCCTTATGCTGTCAACAACTGCTGGATTAGGGTTTTCTTCCTTCTTCTCTAGTTTCACAGCAGTTCACTGCAACAGAGGCTGCTGCTGTGTAATTCAATTTTTCTCCCCAAAGTGTGGCTCTCCTCCTTTTAGTTTTCCTTTTTCTTTTATATTGAGCATGGATTCCCCTTTAGGACTGAAAAGGAATAAGTAGTCAACATAGGATGTTCCTTATTGGGTAGTCAATGACCCACTTGGACTGCTGACGTGGATTTAAAATTTCCATGTCATCCCCCATTTGTTTCCAAATTTGCTACTCCCACATGGTTTTAGCATAAATGTCTGAAATTTTACCACATAACTAAATTAAATATACCATTAAGATCAATTTATGCCAAATCATTTTTTTTTTCACGTTGGACCGCAATAAACGATTTCATGCTCACTAAGTAGAATAAATTGGGTTATAAATGAGAAAATGGTGAATAAGAGTGCAATATTAACTACAAAAAGACTTGATATGACTCTACTTTTAGATAGTTATCAAAAATCGATTGTAAGGATGCTAAAGAATTTGTGAAAATAGAGGTTTAAGGGGTCTTTGAGGCATTTCATACATGTAATAATTGTCTCACTGAAAATTATGCCTTTTTTCAGCGAGCATAAATGCTACACTTTATTATTATTATTTTATTTTTGAAATCTCAATCCTTACATTATCCCCCCTAAAAAAGACTTTCCTCCTCGAAAGTAGTTGTGCCTAGAAACAGCTCTAGGTACTTTTCTCTTATCTCATCCTTTCGTTCCCATGTGGTCTCCTCCACTAGTTGGTTTCAACACCACACCTTAACAAATGCAATGTCTCTGGTGCGAGTCAAGATTTCCAATGGCTTTTCCTCATAGCTTAAGTCTTCAGATACATCCAGAGCCTCCTAATCTATCACATGCGTCAAGGATGTGTTGTGTATAGTTGAGAGAGATGGAGGTGGGGCTAACCTATATGCAACGGGTCCGATCCATTCCAAAATTTCAAAAGTTTTTATAAAGCGTGGACTCAGTTTGCCTTTGTGTCCAAACCTTAGGACACCTTTCATTGGGGTCACCTTCAAGATTACCATCGCCCACTTCAAACTCCAAATTTCTTCGTCTTGAATCCGCATACTTTTCTGTCTACTCTAAGCACTGCGCGTTCTTTCTCTGATCTTTTACTCCGCCTCATTCGTTTCTTGGACCAATTCAGGACCCACTAATTCACGTTCCCCTACCTCATCCCTACACAATGGTGTCCTACACTGTTTTCCATATAATGACTCATATAGTGCCATGCCAATTGTTTTTTGATAGCTATTACTTTAGGCGAATTCCATGAGATGCAATTTCAAGTCCAACTACCAACGAAGTCAAGATCACAAGCACATAACATATCATCTAGAATTTGGTTCAAACGTTCTGTCTATCCATCTGTCTGTGGGTGAAATGCTGTACTAAAATCCAGGTGAATACCCAATGCTTTCTAGAGTCCACGCCAAAACACCGAAGTAAAATGTGGGTCTCAGTCTGCAACAATTGACATAGGAACTCCATGCAGTTTGAAAATTTCCTTCATGTATAGCTATGCCCAATTATCCATTACGTAGGTAGTTTTACCAGGAAGAAAATGCGCTGACCTTGTCAGTTTGTCCACAATCACCCATATGACCGTGTAACCCTTAAACATTCTTGGTAGTCCTATTACGAAATCCATGAAAATATTCTTCCATTTTCATTTTGGTACACTAAGAGGCTACAACAATCTCATCGGTCTCTTTCTAGGTGCTTTGATTTATTGGCAAACCAAATATCTACTCACAAACTTTGCGATATCCTTTTTCATTCTACGACACCAAAAGTGTGACTTTATGTCTTGATACATTTTGGTACCACCAGGGTGCATGGCGAACGGAGAGTTATGTGCCTCCTTTAATATTTCATTTCTCAACCATTCTACCATTGGTACACAAAATTGACCTTGATACAAAAATCCACCATAAGATGACATGGAGTATCTTTTAGTTGGTTTTGTCTCCATCTCATTAAGTATCTTTTCCAACTCAGGGTCTCCTACTTGAGCATCAACGATTCTTTGTCGATTGGTGGGTTGTACAGTCTATTGAGTTATTTGTGCTTTAATACCTTCCACTACTACTGTTATTCCAACTAGTTCAAAATCTGTGTTCCCTCGGCTCTTTCGTGATTAATTCTGACGAATGAGCTGTCTTCCCACTAAGGGCATCTACAACCACATTGGCATTTCTGGGGTGGTATTGAATGTCAATGTCATAATCTTTGACTAGTTTCAACCACCTCTGCTGTCTCATATTCAGCTCCTTCAGAGTGAAGAAATACTTCTAGCTTTTATGGTTAGTGTAAATCTGAGCATTCTCTCCATAAAGATAGTGTCAACATATCTTTAATGCGAAAACTGCAATGGCCAACTCCAAGTCATGGGTTGGATAGTTCTTTTCATAGTCTTTCAATTGTCTTTATGCATAGGCAATAACCTTCCCGTGCTGCATCAACACACATCTCAGGCCCTTCTTGAAAACGGTAAATGACATAGTTTCCTGTATCGTTAGGCATTGTGAGAACTGGAGCAGTCACAAACTTATCCTTTAGATTATGAAAACTGGTCTCGCCCTTTTCAGTCCATACGAATAGCAACATTCTGAGTCAATTGCGTAAGAGGTGCATCTATTTTAGCAAAATCTTGTACGAAGCTTCAGTAGTAACCTGCTAAACCCAAAAAACTTTGTACCTTAGTAACTTTGGTTGGATGAGTCCATTTAGTGACTGCTTCCACCTTGGCAGGATCTACTGACACACCCACTTAGATATAACATGCCTTAGAAATGAGACTTCACGTAACCAAAATTCACACTTCGAGAACTTGGCATACAGTTTATTTTCTCTAAAAATTGTGAAGGCCTTTCTCAGGTGCATATGATGTTCTTGATCCATCTTCGAGTAAACGAGATATCGTCTATGAGTGCTATGACAAAAGTATCTATAAATTCCTTGAATACTCAATTCATCATCTCCATGAACACTGCAGGGGCATTAGTGAGCTCAAATGACATTACCACGAACTCATAATAACCATACCTTATTCTAAAAGCTGTCTATGGTATGTCCACATTTTTTATTGTGATTTGGTGGTAACCTGGCCGAAGGTCAATTTTTTAAAACATTTTTTCCTCCCTGAGATGATCGAATAAGTATTCAATGTGCGGAAGGGGATACTTGTTCTTCACCGTTCTCTTATTCAGTTCCTTATAATCAATGCACAAGCGCATTGAACCATCTTTTTTCTTGACAAATAGCTCCGACACACCCCAAGGAGAAATGCTAGGTTTAATAAATTCTTTATCTAACAGCTCTTGTAGTTGCATCTTGAGTTCTTTCAACTTAGTTGGTGCCATACGGTATAAGGTCTTAGAGATAGGACTGATACCTAGTTTTAGCTCTTATTGCAAAATTAGCATCTCCTGACGGAGAAATTTCGAGCAAATCTTCTAGAAACGCATCTGAAAATTCATTTGCAACTGGCACTACGGCTAAGAGAGTGTCTTCCTTTTTGGTATCCACAACGCTGATTAATATAGCCTACGCTCCTTGCTGGATCAACTTCTTCACTTTTGTCATTGATATAACCTTTGGCATAGTTCCCGGATTCGTACTCTTGAATTTGAATCTAGTCTTGGAAGGTGCCATAAACACCACTTCTTTCTTGTAAGAACCTATGCTAGCATTCGCTAATCAGTCCATTCAAAAAATTACATCATATACATTCATATCAACAACCATTAAATCTACCTCTAAATTAACTGCTAATACTAATACATGACCATCTTTTACCCTATAAGCAACAATTATATCCACCCCTATCAGGGTGCCTATTGAGAATTCATGCAACAAAAATTCTAATACAAATTTTGTTTGACTAATAAAAACAGTAGAAATAACAGAATACATAGATCTCGAATAGATAGTGTACCTGTCACCATGGCATCAGGGTTTCTAGTATCATTGCTGGTAGAGCCATAAGCCCTTGCTGAAGGGGACTCTAAGTGGGGCTATCCGCTATACGCAATGACCTTTGCTGACTTTCGGAATCGATGGTATAACCACCAGACCAGTTCTTGGCCAAGTGACCTTCCTTCCACATCGATAACAGGCTCTAGAGTGAGCCAAACACTGACCCTAATGATTCTTTCCACATTCGTTACACTTGGGCCTGACGTCTGATCTATTTTCACAACTCTGCTGACCACACCTAAAATCACGACGCTGTCTGTCTGGTCATTTATGCGACTGTGAGGAAGATGAATCATGACGGTCAGTCTGGTCATGGCGTTGCTTCTGTCCCATTGTAGATGAAGGGGATTCATGAGAACTATCAGCTCCCTCCATAGCCTTAGTTGCTCTAAGGGCGGCAACATAGGTAGTAGGCACTATCGCCTCAACAGTGTTGCGAATCTTCGTATCAAACCCCAGCACAAACTACAGTGTTGTTCTATAGTCATTGTCCACCAATTCCGAGGAGAAGCGTTTCAATCTGGAGAACTCCTTGGTGTAAGTGGTCACAGAACTGTAGAAATTGAACGCACCTCTAATGCCAATTTGTTGAAACTAACGCTGCTCTGATACCAATTTGTTGGAAATGAAATCGCTCTGATACCAATTTGTTGAAGTAAGCTAAAGTTGCTCCGATACCAACCTCGAAATAAAACGCTCGCTCTGAATCTGAAAGGAGGTGTCGCAAAGGGAGAGAGAGACAAGGAGACAAAGAAGTTTTCAAGAGGTTATTACACACCAATTCAATTCAGACCGTCCGTCCAACTCAAAATACCTTTGAATTTACCCTCCTATTTCTTCTCTTTCTTGTTGTTATTTCTCTCTGTACTATTATATTGAATACATGAGGCCTTTTTATACATATACTGAGGCCAAATTTGGCTTCTAACTACCCACAATTTTTTTCACCCATGTAGGCTTAAGTAAATTTCTACCATATTTGCTCACCGAGATAATTATGCCCTCATAATTAAATTGTTTTGACTGAATGAAAAAAAAAAAACATTTAAGTTTATTTTTCCAACAAAATACCCCATAAACTTGAATGCTTCTACTATCTGTCATGCCAATCATTTTCTTGTATTTGTCGAACAGTACTTTCGGTAGCAATTTTGTAAAGATGTCCGCAACTTGATCCTGGCTTGTCACATATAGCAATTCCATGTTTTCTTCCTTCACATGATCTCAGATAAAATGAAATCGAGCGTCAATGTGTTTGCTTCTTTCATGGTTCATTGGGTTATTGGCCAACTCAATTGATTATTTGTTGTCAACTTGTATTATGGTTGCACCTCGTTGCTTTAGCTCCATCTCACTCAACAAATTTCTAAGCTATATTGCGTGGCACACACCAAGATGCTGCTACATACTCAGCTTCACACGTCGAGAGTGTCACGATAGGTTGTTTCTTTGAAAACCTGATGTGTTTTTTCGATCGTCTATGTCTCCTCACCAATCACTGTCGGAGTAACCAATGTTGAAACTAATAATAGCTAATAATAGAATTTGAATTAGTTACGGAAGAGAAGGAGGAGGTGAATTCAAATTCATCCAC
Organism: Cucurbita maxima; assembly: GCF_002738345.1. Taxonomy (NCBI): domain Eukaryota; kingdom Viridiplantae; phylum Streptophyta; class Magnoliopsida; order Cucurbitales; family Cucurbitaceae; genus Cucurbita; species Cucurbita maxima. The sequence continues at coordinate 67,519 of NW_019272076.1, read as the reverse complement.
AAAATCATCCACAAAAATCTCAACCAATTCCGAGAATCCCCTATAAAAGGACCTCCCTCCCCATCACTCAAATCACTCCTCCTCTCAATCTCAATTCAGTTTTTTGTTGTCACCAACAACTGGTATCAGAGCAATCTTGCAGCAGCAAAAATGGCAACAGAAAAACAAGTTGAGAACTACGTTCAGCCCGCCATCCCGAGGTTCGACGGTCACTATGATCATTGGGCGATGTTGATGGAAAATTTTCTCAGATCAAAGGAGTTCTTTGATATGGTGGAAACAGGTTATGAAGAGCCAAAGAAGAGGCAGAGGTCGTGAGAGAGGCAGTCGAGAAAGAAGTGGAGATGTTGGCAGATCAGCAGACCTAGTCAGAAACGATTATGACAACAAAGGCAAGAGACACTTTGACAAGTCTAAGGTGGAATGTTACAGATGTGGACGCCTTGGACATTACAAAAATGAATGTTATACCAGGCTCCAGGCTCCAAAAGGAGAAAAGAAATCAATCCAATTTTTTGGAGAGAAGAGAAGAAGAAACATTATTAATGTCATTCCATGCTATGAAGGTTGCAGATCAAGGTGTATGGGTCGTAAACTCTGGATGCAGCAATCATATGACAGGTTGTAAGAAATTCTTCTCAACTTTAGATGAAAATTTTCATACTACGGTCTCTCTTGGCAACAATTCATCTCTCCAAGTGATGGGGAAAGGAACCGTAGATATCAAAACTAGAAATGTCTTTGTAGAGTCTATTTCTAATGTATTCTACATTCCTGATCTGAAGGCAAGGGTATGTGATCACATTCCAAAATGATGAATGTGAAATTTATGACTCCACAAGAAGCATGGAGCGGAAGAAAACCTGCAGTAGACCACTTTAGAATCTTTGGGTGCATAGCATATGCACACGTTCCTGATGAGAAAAGGAAGAAACTTGAGGACAAGAGTTCGAAGTGTGTGTTCCTTGGAGTAAGCGAGACCTCTAAGGCATACAAGCTCTACGATCCTTTGACAAAGAAGGTGGTGGTGAGTCGTGATGTAGTCTTTGACGAAAATAAGACTTGGACATGGGAAGAAAAGATCACTGCGAATCAGCAGATTCCTGTAGATCTTGAAGAAGAACAAACTGAAGCTCCTATTCAGCCTCACTATGAGCATGGAGAGAGCTCATCACAAGCTCAACAAGAAGAACCAGTAGAAGAAGATCATGATCATAATCAAAGACATCCAAGAACAAGAAAAAGACCAAACTGGATGATTGATTATGAGATGAATTATGAATCAATTGATAGTGGTTATTTTGCATTCTTTATGGCTAGTGATCCAATTGTCTATGAAGAAGCAGTAAAAGAGAAGAAATGGAAGGAAGCTATGAACAGTGAAATCAAATCCATAAAGAAGAACAAGACTTGGGAGCTCACTGATCTTCCTAGAGGGCAGAAAACAATCGGAGTAAAATGGGTTTTCAAAACCAAGTTGAATGAAAATGGTGAGGTGGATAAGTACAAGGCGCGACTTGTTGCAAAAGGATACAAGCAAAAGTATAGAATTGATTATAAGGAGGTATTTGCACCAGTGGCACGTCAAGACACTATCAGGCTCATAATTTCTATTGCAGCACAGAAATCTTGGCCTATTTATCAACTTGATGTGAAATCAGCCTTCTTACATGGAGAGCTCCAAGAGGAAGTATATGTGGAGCAACCAGAAGGTTTTGTTCAAAAAGGCAAAGAGGAACAAGTATACAAGTTGAAGAAAGCTTTGTATGGTTTGAAGCAAGCTCCGAGGGCATGGTACAGTCGCATTGATTCTCATTTTGAAAAGATGGGATTCACTAAATGCCCGTATGAACATACGTTGTATGTGAAAACTGAAAAGGGAGGTAACATTATCATTATTTGCTTATACGTTGATGATTTAATATTTACTGGCAATAATGAAGAAATGTTTGAATTTTTTAAGAAGAGCATGATGAAGAAATTTGAAATGACAGATCTTTGCTTGATGAGATATTTTCTTGGAGTAGAAGTTACTCAAACTCCCGCAGGTAACTTTATCTGTCAGAAGAAGTATGCTCAAGAATTACTTGAAAGATTTAAATTGGATGAGCGCACATTTGGAACTCCATCAGAATTGGGTTTAAAGTTGCACAAGGACATTGACGGGCGAGAGGTTGATAATAGGTACTTCAAACAAATTGTGGGAAGTTTGATGTACCTAACTTCAACAAGACCAGACATCATGTATGCGATTAGTATGATAAGTCGTTACATGGAGCATCCAACGGAAAAACATCTCAATGCAGCAAGAAGGATACTTCGTTATGTGAGAGGAACCTTTGATTTGGGGGTATTCTACAAAAAAGGAGATGATCCGAAGATAGTTGGCTATACAGATAGCGACTATGCAGGTGATATAGACGATCGTAAAAGTACTTCAGGAAGTATTTACTTGATGAGTTCAGGAGCTATTTGCTGGTCTTCAAAGAAGCAACCTATTGTAACACTCTCAACAACAGAAGCAGAATTTGTGGTAGCAGCAGCATGCTCGTGCCAAGCAATTTGGTTAAGAAAAATGCTTGAAATTCTTAATCAGAAGCAACCAAGTACGACGGTTATATATTGTGATAATATGTCAACTATTAAGTTGTCTAAAAATCCTGTGTTGCATGGAAGGAGCAAGCACATCGATGTTCGATTTCATTTCTTGCGTGATTTGTGTAAAGAAGGCATTATTGAACTCAACTTTTGCCGAAGTGATGAACAAATCGCAGACCTATTCACAAAGCCCTTGAAACAACCATTGTTCGAGAAGCTCAGAAGAAAGATGGGGATATGCAGAATCCAAGATGTATATCAAGAAGATGAAATGAAGTCCTAAACTGATTTCCGCAGAATTCAGTTTAAGGGAGGGTGTTGAAACTAATAATAGCTAATAATAGAATTTGAATTAGTTACGGAAGAGAAGGAGGAGGTGAATTCAAATTCATCCACAAAATCATCCACAAAAATCTCAACCAATTCCGAGAATCCCCCTATAAAAGAACCTCCCTCCCCATCACTCAAATCACTCCTCCTCTCAATCTCAATTCAGTTTTCTGTTGTCACCAACAACCAACTAACTTGTAATCTTCTGTTCTTGAGTAAAATAACCCAAGTGACAATGTTCTTTGAACGTATCGTAGGATTCGCTTCAACGCTTTCCAATGTGAATAAATTGGCTCCTCTGAACTGGCTTATTATGCCGACACTTAGTAAAAGATCTGGTCTTGTACACGTAAGATAGCGAAGGCTTCCCACCAGGCTTAGGTACCTACTTGTATCTACTCGTTCTCCTCCATCGTACTTTGAGAGCTTTGCACCTGGTTCTATTGGTGGGGATACCGGGTTGCAACTCTCCATCTTGTACTTCTTCAAAATTTCCTTCGCATATTTCTCCTGTGATATAAAAATCCTGTTTCTCCTTGTTTAACCTCCAAACTGAGAAAATTTTTTAACAGGCCTAAGTCTGTCATTTCAAATTCTCGCGTCATTGTCCTTTTGAATTCTTCTATCATTTCATCATTGTTGCCTGAGAAGATGAGGCCATCAACATAAAGAGCGACAAGTATCACATTACCTCCACTCTTCTTTGTATAGAGTGAATGTTCGTGGGGACATTGCTTGTACCCATTCTCCTTGAAGTATATGTCGATACGAGTATTCCATGCTCTCGGTGCTTGTTTCAACCCGTAAAGCGCCTTCTTTAGTTTTAATACCTTCTTCTCTTCTCCAATTTTCACGTACCCGGGGGGTTGTTCGAGATATACCTCTTCTTCAAGCACACCATTAAAGAATACTGATTTGACATCCATTTGAAAAATGGGCCATTTGAATTGAGCTGTTTGGGAAATGATCAATCGAATTGTCTCCATTCTAGCGACGGGAGCAAACACTTCGTCATAGTCGATTCCCGCATTTTGTTTATATCCCTTCACAACAAGTCACGCTTTGTACCGCTCAATTTCACCTTGAGCATTCATCTTTTTCTTGAATACCCACTTCACACCTATGGGTTGACTTCCTTCTGGTAATTCTATTACTTCCTATGTGTTGTTGCGATGGATCGCTTTAATCTCTTCATCCATGGCAGTTTGCCACTTTGTGTCTCACACCGACTCTTCAAAGCTGATATTTTCAGCATCTGCCAGAAGACATACAAGTTGTACCTCATCTGTTGAGTCATATAAATCTCACAAACTTCGCATTTTGGGTTGTCTTGGTTCATCTTCATCATCGGAAATTTCTGAGTCTGTTGGTGCACTTGTTGGTGTAGCAACTAATGATTCTCCAACTTCGACGTTCACTTCTGTCGAATTGTTCTAGTCCCCTTCGCTTGCTTCATTTACTCGCACATCACGACTGACTATCACCATCTTGTTGATCGGGTCATGTAGTTTGTACCCTTTTGACGTCTCATCATATCCAATAAAAATATACCTTTTGCTTTTGTCTTTGAGCTTCGTTCTTTGTTGATCCGGTGTAAGTGGTCACAGAACTGTAGAAATTGAACGCAGCTCTAATGCCAATTTGTTGAAACTAACGCTGCTCTGATACCAATTTGTTGGAATTGAAATCGCTCTGATACCAATTTGTTGAAGTAAGCTAAAGTTGCTTTGATACCAACCTCGAAATAAAATGCTCGCTCTGAATCTGAAAGGAGGTGTCGCAAAGGGAGAGAGAGACAAGGAGACAAAGATGTTCTCAAGAGGTTATTACACACCAATTCAGACAATCAATGCTTTTCTTCTCGTTATTGTTGCTATTTCTCTCTAGACTATTATATTGATACATGAGGCCAAATTTGGCTTAACTACCCACTATTTTTTTCACCCATTTACTTTTCCTTCAGTAAATTTCTCCCCTATTTGCTCTCCTACCAGATAATTATGCCCTCATCATTAAATTGTTTTGACGGAATTAAAAAAACAAAACAAAAAAAAAACAAAAAAATCATTCAAGTTTATTTTTCCAACAAGAACACTCCCTCTGACACAACTAGGTGAACTCCTATTGTTTAAAAAATCATTCAAGTTTATTTTTCCAACAAGAACACTCCCTCTGACACAACTAGGTGAACTCCTGTTGTTTGCAGATTGGACGCCCTCTGGTAGTATTATTCTGTAAAAGCACTCTTGAATTTCGTCCACGAGATTACACCTCCCTCAGGACTAATAATCTCACGAGTGGACTGCCATCATAGTTTTGCATCATCTCGCAGCATGAACGTTGCACACTCCACCTTCCGATCTTCAAGACAGTTGGTCAACACAACCACAGTTTCTATAGATCTCAACCATAGTTTCTATAGATCTCAACCACATTTGTGCCACAGTTGGATAATTAGAAGTTCCCTCAAAGATTTGAAGGTCACCCCTGTTGTTTTTCGAAAATCAACAAGGATAATCGGCAACTGAAATTCTTTTCGGTGAGAGGAAATCATTTGACGGGAAGTTGTCGGAAGAAAATAAAGATGCGAAAAATAACAGAGAGAGAGAATTGCTGAAGACTTTTGCTGTTTCTATCTTCTGAACAAATTTACCTATTTAAATATCTAATTTATCCTAAAAATGGTTGGAGAGTGGCCAACTAAATATGTGACACTTCCTACTAAATTGTCATCTAAAACTTTGGTAATCCATTCGAGGCCTAGAAAATTGTCATCTAAAACTTTGGTAATCCATGAGAGGTACTAATGTAAACGTGTAAATCTAAATAAGGAAAATCTCACCATTCGAGGCCTACTTGGTAATTCGAGATACTAATGTAAAAGTGTAAATCTAAATAAGGAACTCTTCCTCAGGTTCGACACTCACCGAAGCAGCTGATGCAGTCACCATGAAAAGAACCGGCTCGTCCTCCTCGAATTGAGCCCACATGGACCTTCTCGGCCGTCTCCTTGTTCCTAAGCTTGCTGCTCCCAGCAATTCTTGCTCAGGTGACCTCTCTTCCCACAATACAAGCACTGGATTGGCCCATCATCAGTTGAATCCTCTTTTACTCAAACCTAAGACCTGTGCGTTGTTAGATTAACGCTTTAACAACTTGAGCTATTCAACTTGATTGTTGATAAGATTGGCTCTTCCGAAATGATATACCACCGATGGTTTAAATCCTTTACGGTGAGAGGAAATCGTTTGACGGGAAGTTGTTGGAAGAAAATAAAGATGCGAAAAATAACAGAGAGAGAATTGTTGAATACTTTTGCTTAAAATTAGGTGCTTTTATTAACAAATTTACCTGTTGCTTTTATTAACAAATTTACTATTTAAATATCTAACTTATCCTAAAAATGGCTCGAGAGTGGTCAACTAAATTTGTGACACTTCCTACAAAATTGTCATCTAAAATTTTGTTAATCCATTCGACGTGTTTGTCAAATGGTCAAACGAATGTATTCAATCAACTAATTAAAACGTGTAAATCTAAATAAGAAAAATCTCAGATGTTATCTAACAACCCCTCTTAAAATCACGCAAGCACCTTGCTTTCCTGAGTGATAATGAAGCATCTGTTTGCTGATTAGCAAAAAAATTTTTGTATAACAACTTACTATGAGTCTACCAGAGTAGCCATAGGGTTTTATGCGGTCTGAGGTACTGCTAGTGATGGGAAAGACTGATTTATAGAATCCTTGCATCTCCAACCACGTCCTCTTCCACCTCTTCCTCTACCCCTACGTAGGGGTCGTCTCTTTTAGTGAAAGAGTGCGTGATTGATGGGTTGATAAGAAGATTATATTATGAAGAGCAAGAAAACTCTATATATACCGAGAATACAAAAAGATATTTAGAAAATCTACTAAAAAATATGCAGAAAATCTGGTAACAAACCAGTAAACAAATAAAAAAACTAAATCAAATAAAAACTAAATCAACTCCTAACTATAAGAAGATTTAATCAGATACTAACTGACAACACTGTATATAAACATGTGATCTTTAACACTCCTCCTTGTTTAGATGTTATGAACTCCAAACTTTTTCCTGAACACCCATCTTACTCCAATTATCTTTCTGTTAGAGGTCGATCATCCAACTCCCAGGTTTATTTTTTCTTAATCACCGAAAGCTCCTCCTCTGATAGGTCTATTATCAACGAAAGCATCTTGTCGTTCATCTTCAGACTTTTCTTGTCATTCATCTTCAGAATCTTCTAACATGCTACCAAAGATTAAGTTGTTTGGTGCATTAGAAATCTTCACCTTTGTCAATTCTTCCCAATTTCATTGCTCATTTCTAGCAAAATGAACATCTCAGCTCACAATAACACGATTAGTGTGTGGTTGAAAAGACTTATCTGTAAGCTTTGGATATACCCAACAAAGATGCCAACTTTTGCCTTTTTGTCAAGCTTATCAAGCTTGACTTGTGGAATGTAAGTGAAGCAAAGACACCCTAATACTCTAAGGAACTTTAAGAAGATTTGTAACCATACCAAACTTCAAATGGTGTCAGGTCCTTCACAGCTTTTGTTGAAATTTGATTTTGCAAGCACACAACAGTGTTTGCTGCTTTTCCTCAAAAACGTTTTGGAAGATTCTTCTCATGCAGCATGCATCTCGTCATCTCCATTATGAATCTATTCCTCTTTTCACTGACGTCATTCTGTTGAGGAATCTGTGGTGTTATCAATTGAAGTTCAATTCCAGCCTCTTCACAAAACCTGTTAAAAGTTTTTGAAGTATACTCCTTGCCATTATCTGATTTTATAATTTGAATCAAGCATGGACTTTCAGTCTCCTACCTCCTCCTCGAGTTCTATATGACATATCTATACAAAGAACATAACTACTAAGTCACATACTTATCTATGAGGTTCTATAAACATTACAATAATGCAAAGCACACATACATACCATCATAGTATCAACATAGTCATCACATAGTACATGCCATATCATATTTAATCTTGTCACATCATGAGTTATGATAATATTTAAACATGTACATTATATCATACTTTACAAAATACAAATTAACCTACTGCATGTATCATTTAACTCAGCAATTTTTAATTCTTAAAAAGTCATATCTGACAGCGACGGTGTGTTTGCTGGAGGACTATGGAAGTACATTAGGCCTACATCAAGGCCAGTCTACAAGATTTATAACCTAGGGCTCTAATATCAACGGTAACGCTCATAATTTTCTTAACCTCATTAGTGATGCCACCCTAGCATGCATAAATCATAATGTGGAAATTCATATTAAATAACTTTGAAATAAAGTCGCAGTCTTTCAGAAATGGTTCAAAATATGAAAATTAACATAACTCAGAAAACATTTAACAACTAAGACCAGAAATATAAATGCAAATGTTCATCTTCTCAAATAAAACTCGAACAGAACATCTATTGCCCTATTATGCCTTCATTTCATCCTCCATGGTCTTCACAGCACCCACTATCAACCATGCACGAGAGCCTTGTCTTTACTTGAAAAATTATGGTAGCATGTGGCTTGAGTATTTTATGAAATACTCAGTAAGTCACTCCACAGTTGGGGTTAGATATGCAAAATAGGAGTGAGACCTATCTTTCATAGTCTTTACCTAGCCTTGGGCTATTTTCATATTCGGGCAGGGTTGGATGTATGGTACTTCCCACACACGACCCACGTATGAGCACATGGGCCCACCGAGCAGGCTCTTATAGTACCCCCTCGGCCTGGCTTGGTCGATCACGAAGTATCACACATCACCGGATGCCATACAAAAGAAAAGGCCTGCATGACATCATGACGAACATAAATATTAAATCCATACTATCATAACATAATGGGGAAGTATCCCAATGCACATGACATACAAACATGCATGAGATCCCATGATACTGACATGACATAATAATTAATACGTTTCATTTCTTTTAAAAATTTCATAACATATCTCAGTTATGCATCACGTATGCATGACAACATTCCTCAATCCATCACATTCATAACATGTAAGACTTACATAACATCCATAGCTTTTCAATTCCTTTCAAGGAGACAATGTAATGAATTGCATGTATACGTAGCAAACATTTCATAACAAAACAAAAAAACATAATCAATGCATAACATAGACATTTCATAAAAAATATGGTGTATGCAAAAGCCACAGGGCATGCATCATCATAAAACATATAATAAGCTAACTTCAACAGTAAAGTCAGTTACCTCTTTGACTTTGGTTGAAGTTTACTCACGATAAGATACTTGCCTCGTTACTACAACTTCACTGTCTAACTACTTCCTATAAAAACCACATAACTTAAAGCCTACTCATAACTTAACCAAACTAAACCTCATGTTTAATTACCAAAGTAAAACCTAAAGTAATCTGATTTGGTAAATAAGCTAAAACACATGCTAAAATAAGGTGTGAAGCGGCTTCAAAAGGGTCGAAAATCTACGAATCAGATCGATATATTATACGTATACCGAGCTCCTAAGTAGAGCTGTGAGAAAAGACGAAGTCAAGGATGTTGAGCTAATGTTATATGCGTGCGAGCTGAGCCACATCAATGCACACGTACAAGTCGAAGGAGCGCATTTCTTCTGGACGCGGATCGTTTACCAGCTGGACTTGGGTTGAAACAAAAACCATGACTGAAAGGTTGGGCTGTGACGAATGGATAGAGTGTTAAAATATCATCACTAGCCCATTAGGGTTAAGCCCAACCATGGTATGAGTGACTATATTTATGTTAAGAAAATGATTTAGAATTTTAGGAATAAATTTAGGAAAATGATTTAGAGATTTTAGAAATAAATTTAGGTAATTGATTTAGATACTTTAGGAAAAAAGTTGAGAAATTTTAGGAATGGATTACTTATCATCTAGTATAAATACCCCTCCACCCTTAGCTTATCATTCCAAGAAATTACAAGTAACACAAAGTATTAGTTTCTACAAAGTGTTTTGTAAATCTCTTTTCGATTGGTTTTAATAAAGTGTGCGAGTGTTTCCCACAGAGAGTTGTGTTCAACATAGAGCTTTGTGGATTGGATCAGTGGTTGCCAAAAGACGAAACCCGACCCGAACCGATACCACGTCTTCCTTACCCAAACAAAAACCCTAACTAGTTTTTTCCTTTTCGTTTTAGACAAGACACGAAGCGATTCTAACGTCGATTCACCTTGTTTCCACCACCGCGATTCTTTCTCCAGAGACTGTTGAGGATTGTTGGGATTGAGTCCCACATTGGCTAATTTAGAGAATGATCATGGATTTACAAGTAAAGAAATACATTTTCATTGGCATGGTCATGAATTTATTATTATTATTATTTTATTTTTTGAATTTCAATCGTTATAAAATGTGTGAAAGTATATGGGTATTTTGGAAACCGATAAGTTTTGTCTAAAAATAATATAAAAAAATGAAAAAGATATTTCAAACTATGTTGAAAATTTTGAAATTTCAAAGTATTCTCTATAATTTTAACCTATATTCCCAACAAAACTCAATCTAATGATTTGAGCTCTAAACTTCTTAACTCAAGTAATCCTGGTCAAATAATGATTTTCATCAATATTGATATGCCTTGAGTTGTTATGAAGATAAACTTAAAATTTATAGAACTTCATTCCGATAGGTTGAACCCTACTGGCAACGTTTTATAATTTTTTTTCGTTTAGATTTCTTAATAAACAATTATCAAAATTATGTACCATTTTTGTGACATTATTAATTTGTAACTTACTCATTTTAGACTATGTATTTTTTGGAAGTGTTCATGGATTGGGACAAGTTGCAATATTTTTTAAACTTAATCTAATTATCTTAGTTGTAAAATTTTTACTGAAAGAACTCTTGTCAAATAATGACTTTCATCAATGTCGATATGTTTATGTTGTTAAGAAGACAGACTTGAAATTTATGGAGCTTGATCTGCCGGCATGTTTATAAGGAACAAGCTCCATTAGTTTCATTAGAGTTGGTCAGAGCAAGTCATAGATAAGCTTCTCAAATGTCACAATTGGTACCAAATCTATAATGATCCGATCTTAAAGAAGCTTTCCGTGTAGCCCTATGAGAGTATTCGGAATCTATGCTTCCCAGCAGCTATACAATCCAATCGACTACCACTATAAAGACTGCTCGAGTTCTTGAGACCGAGGAGGGCCACCCCGAGTGCCGAGCCAATTTTTGTGTCGGTTGGAGATCAGGTTTGAGATGCATATTGTCAAAAGAGAGTCATCACCTCACCTCTTTTTCAATAGTTTATTCAAGAGTCAAATCCAATTAAAAAGCTATTGATCTTGATCCAATTCACGATCATGAGGAAAAATGCTAAAAATGCTGGTTTTAGCCTTCGAATGGGAACCTACCGAACGAAAATTAGTGTTGGTTGCTAATAATCTCTTTTTGAGGATAGCCAACACTATAAATTAATGTGAATTATGAATTTTCTTTGATTTTTGGACGACAACAACCAAGTGGGAAAACAATTTCAAAAGATGCTGAATTATATTAGATTCATGCTACTCTTGAAACTGAAATTGCTTGATTCGCCCACCTATATTCATGGCATGACGAAGATGACAATTAAAAGATTCTCAAAGGATGATATTTCAATTTTACTAGAGAAAGAAATATGGAAAAAAAATGCAATTTTGTCGTGAAAGTTCTGGATCTCTTCCCCCTCTCCCGACTCAGTCACATGCAACCAGGCTTTAAACTCGGCTCACTCTCCCTTTTGTGCCCCTGACAAAAATAAGTATGGTCTTTCTAAGAAGAAAAGCATATCTACCTTCGGGAGTTTCTGAAGAGTGGCCTATGGAAAGAGCATACCAAACCAATATGAGTATGTGCGAGACTTGTCATTCCCATGGGGGAGAGTTTTCCTATGTATTGATTCATTACCAAGTGAACGGAAAATACTTGCTTCTACTCTTTCTTTCCGAGCAATGAACCATGGTTGTCTAGCTGAAGCGATATGTGGAAGAAGAGGGGATGACAGAACTATTGAAAGTCATCCATAAGATTGAATACCTTTCTGGTTATACGAAAGGGCGGAATGAATCATCAATCAAATGGTGGAAATTGATTCCAAACGGAAGACTTTTCTATTTCATAGGGATTAAATACCCAAATTAATCACTTAACGATAGAGAACACGAGGGATGAGCGATTGATTGACCTACCTCAATTTTGCAACGGTTTACTCGATTGTTGAAACCTCCCTCCATAGCCGATTGGATGGTTGGATAGCCACTTAACAGTCATGAATAATGAAAAATGAAGAAGAGTAAACCATGTAGTCACATATTACTAGACTTCCTCTATCTCACTCCCCTTCCCTACCTCTTTCGACCCATTCATTGGAGTATGTTGGGCTGGAATGCCTTTATTCCTATCCCATCCTTGATTTATGATCTCTAGGCCTTCTTGCTTCAAATTTATAGGTGTTGGAATTCCTAAAAGATTCTCGAAGGTCATCTTGTCATCAATAGAGAAGCATGTTGCAAGGAATCACGAAATTCTTAATGATTGATGGTTGTAATGATATGCTTCCCCAAAAGGGCTCATACCAATGTAGATGAATTTTTGCCATCGAACAACCTCCCCTTAATCGACACCATTTGTTCGACACTTGAGAATTCTATTAACATAACTAAGTTAAGGTCATAGCTCTGATACCATGTTAGAAATCTCGACTCTCCACAATGGTATGATATTGTCCATTCTGAGCATAAGCTCTCATGGTTTTGTTTTGGGCTTCTCCAAAAGGTCTCACACCAATGTAGATGTATTCCTTACTTATAAACCCATGATCATCCCCTAAATTAGCCAATGTGAGACTCCTTCCCAGCAATTCTCAACACATGTGTGATACAGATACTCCTCTATGCGAATGTTCTGGCTTTCAAAAAATGAGTTAGTGATGGGGAGCTAGAAAGGAGTTTCGAGAACAAAGCCTTGGATTTCAAAGTTCAAGCCTACCCTCTCGTGTCTTTTCCCTATCCAAGTTATATCAACAAAACCAACTAGAAAATTCGCTTGTCAATAAATTTTTAGTGTAATACTAACCCTACAATGATTTGTGTTAGTATTTTTTACTGATTAAGTGTGAGATTTGATAACTCTCCGAAAAAGTAGAGTTATATTATTGTTGTGTTATGCCTAACATATTATTATGGCAATTAATCATTTATTTTCATGAGATGCTTGATCGGGAGTTGACTCTACTAACCGGGTATCAATTCCTACAAGTGGGTGGTAAAGTCTTTCAAGACTCACATTTGTGCACCACTAAAGAGGAGCAACTTAGTAACATAGATTAAATGTCCACTTGACCACCGAAAATAATGACATGTTTCGATAGTTTAGATTCAGGCCCCACAGTTGCATGTTGCATGTTTTCGTGTGTATGCATGTTTACATCATTAGAGATGCTATTTGCTGAGTATTCAACTTTTTCCTATTGAACCATGAGGTCGATGTTAGCATGTTTTCATCTTGTGTTGGAAGTTTTATTTTACCTTAATTTGAAGTTGTATTTTAAATTCTATAAATTTATTTGTAAACATATTTTATGTTTAACAATGTTGTAAATGGGATCCCAATTTGGACTATTATTTTGTTTTCATCATGAAAACATCTCTTTCATTTTTTCAAATTTTGATTTTAATAACGAGATAAGCAAATTGTTTCTGAAGAAAAAAAAAAATATCAAAATGCATGTTGAAGATGGTTAATTTAGAAGATGATCACGAGTTTATGAGTAAGAATACATCTCCATTTGGTATGAATCATTTTGAGGAAGTCCAAACAAAATCAAGAGAGCTTAGCTCAAAGAGGACAAAAGTGACTCTAAGTGTTGAACAAATAGTATATTTTGTTAGGACTCCAAAGGAATCGAGCCTCAATTAAGGAGAGGCTATTCAAGGATTCCATGAACCTCATGGAAGACTCTATAATGTAATTTGTTCAGAGGGGAGGATGGTTGAGAGGGAGTCTCACCTTGGTTAATTTAGAAAATGATCATGAATTTATAAGTTTTTGGAGAAAACCCAAAATAAAACCATGAGAGCCTATATAGAAAATGGACAATATTGAGTCGTGAAGTCAAATCGCTACAATCATCACCATGTGATCCTCATTTAGGCAAAAGGCCATCAAAACCCCAACAACGGTTTGTTTAATCCATTGGGTTCTTTGTGTACATTATGGATCCATCTCTAAAATTGAAAATCTTAGCAATTGTGATCTTAAAGATATCATGTTCCCTAAAATATTCATAAATTTGCATAGTGCACATGTGCTTTGCCTCCCTATTAGCTAATCTACAAAGAATGGACAACCAAACAAATACCACCCATAGATGAGAAGATAAGTTTAAAGTTATCCAAAAAAAAAAAAAAAAAAAAAAAAAAAAAAAAAAAAAAAAAAAAAAA
>NW_019272076.1:0-52974 GCF_002738345.1 Cucurbita maxima | reverse complement strand
AAAAAAAAAAAAAAAAAAAAAAAAAAAAAAAAAAAAAAAAAAAAAAAAAAAAAAAAAAAAAAAAAAAAAAAGTAGAGATTATCACAATCTCTTTTTAAAAATTTCAAACGGAGATAGATATATATTACATAAACATCATTCAAGATATCGTTCTAATATATTTCTATTACAATAAGTTTGCTATCGATCTAAGGCATTGGAATTGGAAGCAAGTTCATTAACTTCCTTGAGGTATCCATTTATGGTATTAACTTGATCTACTTTCATAGCTAGAAGGCCTAACTATTATTAGATCCATTAGTTTTTTATAGCGTAGAAATAAAAACTAGACCAAACCAAATTGGGCTTATCTATATCAAGTAGATTGTCAAATATTGAATAGGGAAAGGCTTTGATGGAACGTGTAAATGGGAAAGGAAGGAGGTGTGTTTTCAAAAGTCGAAGGAATAAGCACTTTGTATGGTTGGAAATGGGCGTTCTTGAATTGACTTTAAATCCAAATGAAGTGATGACACTGAAATTTGTGTCGTTTGTGTATTTAGTGGGGTTGGGATTTTTGCATTTTCTAAGCTTCTCCTTTTTAATCATAACTTACACCATATCTTCTCATCATTTCTCCACTTTCTTCTATCTATATTACAATGTCAATTCCATAATTAATCCATGTATCAATTATTTGGCTGAGATAGGCAAAAATCGATTATATATGTTTCAACCTAATCTTAAATCCTCTATGAGAGCTACTTGCTTATTAACCATTCTAATATAAAAATTATTGTTTCTTACTAATTCTAAATCGTAATTCTAAGACTTAGTAACTTGTTTATACCTAACCTCATCTCATATGTTCTAACTTATTTAGTCCAAAATATAAATGCATTAAGATAAAATGGTTAGAAAATATTTTAAACATTTTTAATTGAAGAGTTGATTGACAAAGACGTCAACCAATTGAGCTGGAGAGAATGTCATTGTCATGCTTGTCTAATGTGTATTCCATATGGTCACGTGTCAGATGTCCCTGTCATACTTGCCCGAGATACGTTGTCCATAGCTGCATGCCTGTTCTAAACCCCTTTTACTTGCTTTCACGTTAGATAAGATTTTAATATTCATGTTCTGTCAATACGAGGGTGTATGACCGGTCACCAAAATCATGTTTACATGTGTCACCCCAAAATGTACTAAAGGGAAGATGTGACTAGTTGTCAAATTCTTTCTTCTCGAGTTATGTGCTATCGAAGTTATGGTTGTTGCTTATTTTTTTAAGCTTATAACATTGATTTTTTTCAAATTTTGTTCAACACATTTTTTGCTCGCGTTTTCTAAAATATTTTTTTCAAACATGACTTGATGCTCAATCATACATCAAGGTTATCTGCAAAGTCAAACTTCCATGTGATTGACTTGTTTTTCAGGTTAGAATAAATGTCGCACGATCCCTGCTCCGTTGTCTGAATATTGTTTTATGTGTGAAAACTTTTTCTTTATTACACCATATTACTGACTACTTTTGTTTGTTTGTAAGACCCATGCATATGTGAGGCAGTATCAATAACGAATTATTTCGTGTAGTCACGAATTACCGTACTATATAATCATGAATTATTTTTCTCTTTTATTTTTCTTTTTCTTTTTGTTGAGTATGTAATATGAAACAAGGTGTCTTAATCTTGCCACAAAAACTTCATTATGGATGACAAGATTGTACCATGCATGTTTGAATTTAGGAAAGTTATATTGTATTTTTCAATTCTGTAGTATTATTTTTAAGATTTTAAGTTACAACTAATTCGTGGTCATTATGGTATTGATGGGCATGAGAGTTACACCTTTGAGTTGACCATAGGTTAGTTCAAGTTTATATCCAAGGTTATAAATAGTGTTTCATGTTGTTGCTTGAGTAGAAAGATTTTGGATATTTAAATGAAAGTGACATATTATACTTTAAGCCATGAGCTTGTTCATTTGCATTTATTGTGTTTAGATTTGCATGCTACAGTCATTTAGGCAGTCTTGATCAAGCTATCTTGTTGAGTGATTAGTCCAGTAAGTTTATAAATAAGTTTTCTTTACTTATTTACTTATGGTCTTGATCATCAAATTAATCCGTTCCAAATATTTCACTTGGGTTGATTTCTTATCGTATTTTTTGGGATTTTTTGATAATTGAAATCTAAATATCTTATTTTTCAAAAAGTTTCATAACATACAACTACACAAGTGTATGGATGCTCAAAGTCAAGCTGAGGTAGAATGAAACTGAAGCTTATAAAGCGGGTCCATGTGTTTGGAAGTAATGTATATCATAGTCATGTTGCATGCACTTTTGTTTTTTACTCACCACCTATTGAGTACTTTTAAATACTCAACTTTTTACAATTTTTTTTTACATTTTTTTTTATAAGGGAAATGTCATTTTTGGGGTTGTTGTGCTTATTGTGATGGTAATGAGATAGTCAAGTGTGGTCTAGCTTCTAACAATTAATTTCGTATTATAAGATTTTAGTAAAGCTATTTTATACTAGGTTTGAAATGTTTTGTGATATTTAAACCCTTAGTAGAAGTAGGATCATTACATTAATGGAGCTAGATTCTATGAGCTATGGGTGAGAATATTTTGAAGCTATTGTTCACAAATTGTTTTGAAGACGAAGGCAAGGGCATATTCAGCAACAGGTTTGGCGCCACGTTTCATCAATTGCAAGTCATTCTTAAGTTTCAGTTCACGAGCTTTTAAATGATGGTTGAATGTAGTTTCTAACGCAAGTCAAACGTCACGTGCAGTGGAGAGGTCAACAATGACAGTAATGGCTTCCTCAGTGAGAGAGGAGAGCAAGAGACAGAAACGTCGTTGATCGGCTGCTTTCCACACCAAATATTTGGGGTTGAGTGTTGAGGAGGTTTCTAGTTCAAAGCGAGGTGGTGGGATCATAGTTCTATCAACATATCCCAACATGTCTTTACTCTTAAAGAGAGGGAGAAATTGGCTTTTCCAAAGAAGATAATTGGAGAAAGAAAATTCAGAAAAAAAGTTTGATGATAATCATATGAATTAGCGTGAATTAGCGTGTTGAAAAGAAGAAGATGATAAGAGGATTTGGAAGCCATAGAGAAAAAGGGATCATGGTTGTTAAATCTAAAGGCTATGATATAATGAGAATATTTGGTAAAACCATCTCAAATAAAATATATTTTCCTCGAATAAAAAAGATAAATATGATAAACTTAGGCAAATAATAAACAATCAAATATCTTTAACAATGGATACTTCGGATTGTTTGAAGTATGGCTTGAAATCTAAAATGACTTGGGGTCCTTAGAAGGTGATTGACGTTGACGTACGTGGCATCTGAAACTCAATAGTCTCTACGCAGAATTGATTCATCAATGGTACTATTTTGACAAGGGTACGATTTTGGAGTGTACTCGAGTGTGACCAGTGAGTCGGTACTCACAGTGCCGCCAAAAATCCATGGTTTCCAATGTTGGTGAAGGACTGTGTGGGTCAAGGGTGGGTGTGGGCGTGAAGGTGTGGCATTGTGCAGAACATATAGTCATCGTTGGTGCTCGCTTCCGTCGGTGGAAAAGATGAAGATTGATCACAGGTACTTGTACTTACTATTCATGAACTCATCGCATGTTGTTGGATGGAGGGTCTCTAGTGTGAGTTGAACCTTGGAGTTTCTTAATCTTAAATTAAAATCAAATTTGAGAATTAGATTTAATTAGTTTAAATTATTTTTATAAAAATTAGGTGAGTAAATCCCAAAATAAAATTTTAATTTATGATGGTGGGATTTTCGAAGTAGAATTAAATTTCAAAGAGCAACATTAAACTAACATTATGAGATTGTAGTAGTTTCGGTTGAAAGAATTGCTTTCAATATGATGATATGTGCTTTCAGTATCATATATGTGCCTAGTGGCCCGCACGTGTCAAATGTATGATATGTTTGATGATATGATATGTTTCACTATGTAATATGTCAAGATATGTCAAGTAACACTAGAATATAAATGAAATGTCATATTATTCTACGATGAATTATAATATGCTATGAAATGTCATGATATATACTTGATACAGTTGTGTCATGAAATGTTATGTCATCTTATAAAATGTTTTGAGATAAGAAGATTTTGGAATCACAGCCCCTAAATAGGCTACCGGTATTGACATTGGACATGCGTTTGGGATGGGCCGAACGTCGGACTGGCTAAAGCGCAAGGTGGGCCATGCATTTTGAAGCTATAGGTTGGGTCTCGAAACCTAAGGTTCGAGTTTGGAGTCTTCCTGAGGCTTTGATTTGAACTTAGACTCCTTTGGAGTAATCTCCCAAATCCACTATGACATGTTTAATATGTGTGAAAAATCATTTTAAAAGGTATAATGAAACGTTGCCATGGAATTAAACATTCGTAAGTTTCATTCAAATTAAAATTGATGTTATCAAATAAAGGAAATAAAATAACAAAAATTTTAAAGTAATGAAAATACCCTTGTGTAACCTAAGGTCTACAACATAAATGAGGAGTGACTGTCCTAACTTCATTCTCATGGTCACTACAAAGATGCTGTCATCCATACAATGGTGTCTTGTCCGGAAATGTAACTACATACAATGATGATGGGACTTATCTTTTTATAAAACATTATGGCTTTGGTCTCAAGCTTACCGTCAGGAGAAATTAGATGTGTAGTATTTCTCTACAAATGACCCACGACATAAACCCACAATTCGGCTAGCATACACTCACACTGTCTAAAGCCATGGAGGGAAAGAAGCGAACATAATATCATAGTGTATGCGTCTATATTAGCATAATGGGGAAGTATCCTAATATACGTAACATAAAAGCCCTATAACTTTAAATTATGACATACTATTACGATGCAACTCATACCTTCATTCTTTTCATGACATAGTGTTTCTGAGAGACATACACACACAATACTTATCATGTCTTTCATGATTTACATGCATGATTTACCAATATCTCAAACAGAGTGAACATGTTAACATAATGATATACGAAGGTTCATGTATCATACAATATTGATATCACAACATAACAAAATCATACAATAGTATAATTTATAAGATAGAAAAATCGGTATCATAACATAATTTATATCATAGCATAAGTCATCACATAACATAGCACACGTCACACAATCATACGTGTAGGCTCCGCTCCCTTGATGCTAGCTTAAAATTGCTCCTTAAATCTAATTCCACTTAATGAGTCTCACAATCATAATTTAGAATTCTAGTATGAAAATTGGCTCATCTAATTGCATAAAATAATCTAAATTAAGCTTGAAATAATTTAAATTGGGTAAATACTAGCCTCAAATGTCTCTAAAAGTATTAGAACTAACGGGTAAAGATGGTCCAAAAATATCAAACTTGACCATGGATTCTCTAACTAGCTCGGAATCTCCCATGTGGGATGAAACGAACCAATTGTTGTGGTTTAATAAGTCAAGCAATTTCTCTTTTTATATTAGAGCCAAACACCAAAACTTTTTGTTTTTTTTTTTTTTTCTTTCTAATTTTTGTTGTTACAACAACACTAAAAAAGTAATAGGATGACCATTTGCTTTTAGTTTTTCATTTTAAGCATGAATTTCATTATTTTGTCATCTACTTTTTTTAGATATATTTTAATAAATGAGTAAATTTTTAAACCAAAAAAGTAATTCTAAAAAATTTGACTTTATTTTTAAAAATTAAAATTGGTTAAAAGGTCAAATATGTTTCAAAAAAGATAATAATAATTTTGAGAAGTTGATTAGGATATAAAATTTAGAATTAAAAAATGAATTATAAATTTGTGAAAAAGTTGGTGACTAAAGAGGTTATTTTTTTCTATAAATCATCTCATTCAATTGGGTCTTAGTTGCAAGAAAAAACAGGGAAAGAAAATGGGTCATAAACCTCTCCTCTCCCTCACCTTCCTCCTCCTCTTTCTGGCTTTCGCCTTTCTCACTTCTTCCACCGCTGCTCCCACCACAAGTAAGTAAGTCCCCTTTTTTCTTTCACTTTCTACTGATTTTCTCTAATCAATCTCTCATTTTTCTCGTCTTCCAGCAATCCTGCAATCAAATTTTGACGACCCATCTGCCCAACCTTCCGTTTTCCAGGTCTCTCTCTCCCTCTCTGTTTTTTCTCGAGAAAATTTGAAACAATTTTCTCAGCACCCAAACAGGTGTGATTGAGAAATTGAAGCGTGTTTTTGGTGTACAAATTTTGTAGGATTCGAGAGATTTGGAGATGAGGTTGGTGGGAAGATTGTCTGAAGGAAGAGTGGTTGTGGAGAACAATGACTATCCTGGCACAGGAGCAAACAATCACCACGATCCAAAGTCCCCTGCGGCCAAACCATAGTGAATTGTCCTTCTGTTTATTACATATGCATTACCAAATTCTAGAAATGGAAAAACTTGTTTGGAGTTTTTTGTTCCTAATATATGTAACTTTATTGGGGCTTAATTATTGTAGTTCTAATAAATGAACTTTATGATATAATAATTTATATAATTTATATTGATTGGGTTTGTAAATGAACTTGAGTCTAAATTATTAACATATTCATTTTGGTGAAGAAATAGTTTTGTTTTCAGTAAAAAAGATATTCTATTTGTTTCCTGAATCATTGTTTATATGCAATTATTAATGATTCAAGTTGACTTAAACTAATAATATTTTAAAGTTAATATAAACAAAAACATGTTGGGATTTGGATTATGAAGAATCATAGACATCTCGATTCATAAAATAATCTAAGAACAAAAACATGTTGGGATTTGGATTATGAAGAATCATAGACATCTCGATTCATAAAATAATCTAAGAACCAATTGTTGTTGGAAATCTATATAACATTGCCACGTGTAGCTATTTAATGTTTTTTTTTCCTTCATCATACACACCATATTTTCCGCTTTCAATAACTGATGTACCTATATTTTTGCTTCTTAAACTTTTGTTTTTAACTTTGGGAGTTTAAATTTATTGTTTTTGAGTTTTTTAATATTCCTAATTAGTGGTATTAGAGTCATTTGTTAAACACTGTGATTCTCTTCATTGTATATACATTCTCATACTAGTTGCTACTAATAAATAAAACATGAAAAAATTTGAAATTTAGTAAAATGTTCAAGGTAACGAAGTATTCAAAGGTTTCTCTCGGTCGTGTTTAAAAACTATATTTGATAAATTACATATATTTACGTAGTATATTGTCGAGGATATTAAGATATGATATTTTGAGATATATTTTAATAATTAGTTAGAAATATATGTGAGATATTTAGAGATCCTATTACTATATTTTAGGTTAGATTTAGATTTGATTTACTGCCTATTTTATTTATTTACAAAATTTAGTTAGTTATATATTTTTTCTATTTTTAGGAATTAGGTGCATATTTTATTTATTTACAAAATTTAGTTACTCATATATTTTTCCTATTTTTAGGTATTATGTGATAGTTTGTATCCTATTTAAATGTGGTAAACATGAATGAAAATCATACTTTCGGTCCCAATTCTATTTCTATTTCTCATTCTTAACATGGTATCAGAGCGTCAATCTTGTTGTTCTTAAATATCAAAATATCCTTTATGGCGGAATCAGCCAAATCCAACTTTAAAATTTCGGATGTTGATTTAACACATCCTTATTATATTCATCACTCTGATCCGTCAGGATATTCACTTGTTTCAATCAAATTAAATGGAGCAAATTACCAATCCTGGAGTAAATCAGTTATGCATGCTTTTATTGCCAAGAAGAAAATTGGCTTCATTGATGGCACAATTGAAGAACCGTCCCAAGATGCAAATTCAACCGAATTTGAACTCTGGAATTAGTGCAACAGTATGATAATATCTTGGTTAACTCATTCCGTTGAACCAGATATCGCTAAAGTCATTATTCACGCCAAGACAGCTCATCAAGTATGGGTTGATCTTCACGATCAATTCTCACAAAAGAATGCTCCAGCAATTTTTCAGATACAAAACTCGATACCAACGATGTCACAAGGAACCATGGCACTGTCAACATATTTCACCAAGCTCAAAGCACTTTGGGATGAACTGGAAGTGTACCGCACACCATTTACTTGTAATCAACGTCAAATACATATTGATCAATGCGAAGAAGACAAGTTGATGCAATTGCTCATAGGGCTCAATGAATCTTATAAAACGGTGAGATCTAACATATTGATGATGTCTCCATTACCTAATGTGAGGCAAGCCTATTCATTACTTGTACAAGAAGTGATGCAGCGTCAGGTAACTTTTGAACCTACTGAGAATAACTTGATTGCGATTCCATCAGCAGTGCAGAAGAAAACAACATATTCAAAATTTGCAAAGGACAAATCATGTGAACACTACAATAAAAGTGGTCATACAATCAATGAGTGTCAAATTCTTAAGTTTTGTGATAGAAGGGGACATACAGAAGATCGGTGTAGACAAAAAAATAATTCTGGAAGGACAAGACAAGTCAATCAACACAATAATCGTGGATATCGATCATCGGCAAATATGTTCGATGTTTTTCAGTTGAATACAGAAGAACAGTCACCTAATTCCATTCCAAAATTTTCTTTTGAGCAATTACAACAAATAGCACAAGCCTTATCTGCAATCAATCATCGCCCTTTTGGTAATTCTGACAATCACATCAATGTTGTAGGGTTTGTTTCCTATATCTACATTATCTATTAACTCTACGAGTTCTAATTCATGGATTCTCGATAGTGGAGCTATGGATCATATAGTATTAAACTAAACTAAAGGCTGCCATCATGTCTACAATAAATTTTCCTAATGAAGAGACAGCACATGTGTCACATACTGGCAATATTTCCCTTAGCCCTAACCTTAAATTAAACAACGTCTTATGTGTGTCTTCATTTAACTTAAACCTAATGTCCATCAGCGAACTTACCAATGACTTGAAATGTTATGTCACCTTCTATCCTGATTCTTGTGTTATGTAGGACTTGGCTACGGGAAAGATGATTGGCTCGGGTAAACAATTTGGAGGTCTCTATCATATTTCTTCATCTTCAATCAAATCTTAAGCTCATCAAGTATCTCAGTCATCTGATTTGTGGCATTTTCGTCTAGGTCATTCTTCTTTTTCTCATTTTAAATTTCTAGCTGATCAATTGCATCTTAATAATGCGAGTTATTCTCATAATTGTAGTATCTACCCGTTAGCAAAACAAACTAGGTTGTCTTTCCCAAGAAGTTCAATAACAACCCATTCTGCCTTTGATCTGATACATTGTGATGTTTGGGGACCACATAAAATTCCTACCCATTCTGGTTTGCGTTTTTCTCACTATTGTTGATGATTTTACTCGATGTACTAGGTCTTTCTAATGCAACATAAGTCAAAAGTACATCATTTGTTAATGAACTTTGTTAAATTCGTTCAAACTCAATTTCATTCTACTATCAAGGTGGTTCAATCAGACAATGGGACCGAGTTTCTATCTTTGCAACCATTCTTTACTTCCTGTGGCATTGAATTTTAGCGCACTTGTGTCTATACTCCATAACAAAATGGAGTCATAGAACGTAAGCATCGTCATATCCTAAATGTAGCTAGGTCTCTTCTTTTTCAGTTACAGCTTCCACTTAATTTTTGGGGAGAGTGCATTTTAACGGCTGTTTATCTTATAAATAGAATGCCATCACCATTGTGATCTAACAAGACACCCTTTGAAGCACTCTACAATCGACCACCTATATTTCATCATCTTAAAGTTTTTTGTTGTAAATACACCCTTTGAAGCACTCTACAATCGACCACCTATATTTCATCATCTTAAAGTTTTTTGTTGTAAATGTTATGCAACTATAGTACATCCTAAGCAAAAATTTGAACCTCGAGCAATTCCTTGTGTTTTCATAGGATATCGCAACTATAGTACATCCTAAGCAAAAATTTGAACCTCGAGCAATTCCTTGTGTTTTCATAGGATATCCTTGTGGTCATAAAGGTTACAAGTGGTATGACATGCAATCTCACAAATTCTTTATCAGTCGTGATGTTAAATTTTGTGAAGATGACTTTCCTTTTTCATTAGCTTCACAAACTTTGACATTAACTCCTTCGACTCCTGTTGTACCACTTCATGATCCATCCTACTCAAACATCCATCCTCCACCTTCTATTCCTTCACCTCCTATCCCTTCACCTACTACTTCGTCGTCTCCTCCACCTTCTATTCCTTCACCTCCTATCCCTTCACCTACTACTTCGTCGTCTCCTCCACCTTCTATTCCTTCACCTCCTATCCCTTCACCTACTACTTCGTCGTCTCCTCCACCCTCTCCAGATTCGCCCACTAATTCTAATGCTATCCCACCTGATACATCAGCTCTACTCTGACGTTCTACTCGTACTAAACAGCCTCTAGCTTGGCATAAGGATTATGAGATGTCTTATGGAGCTAATCATTTAACCTCTAGCTCAAGTCCCGGCACTGGCATCAGGTATCCCCTTCATCATTACCTTTCATTCTCTCATTTTTCTCCTACTCAACGTGCTTTTCTAGCTCTTATTACATCCTAGACAGAGCCTAAAACCTATGACGAGGCAGTTGGCGACCCGTTATGGCAGCAGGCTATGAATGATGAAATTGCAGCTTTTGAACGTAATTATACATGGTCTCTCGTTCCTCTACCACCTAGTCATAAAGCTATTGGTTGTCGTTGGAATTACAAAATTAAATACAACTTTGATGGTTCTGTTGAACGTTATAAAGCTCGACTTGTAGCAAAGGGATACACTTAAGTTGAAAGTATTGATTACACAGAAACATTTTCTCCTACAGCGAAACTTACTACACTTCGTTGCCTACTCACTGTTGCTGCTGATCGAAAATGGTTCACCCATCAGTTGGGTGTTCAAAATGCCTTTCTCCATGGTAATCTAGACGAGGAAGTCTATATGTCTTTACCACCAGGTCTTCGCCGACAGGGGGAGAATACAGTATGTTGGCTCCATAAATCTCTTTATGGGTTAAAACAAGCTTCTCGCAATTAGTTCTCCATATTTTCTCCAATTATACAAAATGCAGGCTACACTCAATCCAAAGCAGATTACTCTTTATTTACTAAGAGTAAAGGTACTTCTTTCACTGCAATTCTAATCTATGTTGATGATATTCTGTTGACAGACAATGATCTCAAAGAAATTCAATATCTCAAGACTAGTTTTCTCCAGAAATTTCTGATCAAAGATTTAGGAAATTTGAAATATTTTCTAGGCATTGAATTTTCTCGGTCTAGAAAAGGAATTTTTATGTCTCAAAGGAAGTATGCTCTAGACATCCTTCAAGACCCAGGTCTTACAGGAGCACGTCCAGACAAATTTCCTATGAAGCAAATTACTAATCCTGGAATAAATCAGTTATGCATATGCTCTTATTGCCAAGAAGAAAATTGGCTTCATTGATGGCACAATTGAAGAACCGTCCCAAGATGCAAATTCAACTAAATTTGAACTCTGGAATTAGTGCAACAGTATGATAATATCTTGGTTAACTCATTCCGTTGAACCAGATATCGCTAAAGGAATTATTCACGCCAAGACAGCTCATCAAGTGTGGGTTGATCTTCACGATCAATTCTCACAAAAGAATGCTCCAGCAATTTTTCAGATACAAAACTCGATAGCAACGATGTCACAAGGAATCATGGCACTGTCAACATATTTCACCAAGCTCAAAGTACTCTGGGATGAACTGGAAGCGTACTGCACACCATTTACTTGTAATCAACGTCAAATACATATTGATTAACGCGAAGAAGACAAGTTGATGCAATTGCTCATGGGGCTCAATGAGTCTTATAAAACGGTGAGATCTAACATATTGATGATGTCTCCATTACCTAATGTGAGGCAAGCCTATTCATTACTTGTACAAGAAGTGATGCAGCGTCAAGTAACTTCTTAACCTACTGAGAATAACTCGATTGCGATTGACATACACTCTCCAACTTGAGGGGGAGTATTAAGATATGATATTTGGAGATATATTTTAATAATTAGTTAGGAGTATATCTGAGATATTTAGGGATTTGTTAGTAGTATATTTTAGGTTAGATTTAGATTTGATTAATTGTATATTTTATTTATTTACAATATTTAGTTAGTTATATATTTTTTCTCTTTTTAGTTATTAGGTGATAGTTTGTATCCTATTTAAACGTGTTAAGCATGAATGAAGATCATACTTTTGATCCCAATTCTATTTCTATTTCTCATTCTTAATAGAGGATTATTGGGAGTGAGTTCCACGTTTGCTAATTTAGGGAATGATCGTGGGTGTATAAATAAAGGAATACATCTCCATTGGTATGAAGTCTTTTGGGGAAGCCCAAAGCAAAGGCATGAGAGCTTATGCTCAAAGTGAACAATATCATACCATTGTGGAGATCTGTGATTCCTAACATGGTATTAGAGTCATGCCCTAAACTTAGTCATGACAATAGAGATGGTGAGCTCGAAGGTGTAGTAAAAAAAAAGTGACTAAAGTATTGAACAAAGGGGGTACTTTGGTCGAAGGCTCTAGAGAAAGGAGTCGAGCCTTGATTAAGGGGAGGTTGTTCGAGAGCTCAACTTCATAAGCCTCAGGGCCTCAGGGGAGTCTTATAGTATACTTTGTTCGAAGGAAGGAACTATCATATCTTAATTTCTATAGTCATTTAAGTATTCACCATTCGTACATGGGCGTTTTATTTATCTGAAAGGTAAGAAATACTAACTCCATTGTTGGGGTAACACACGCATACATGATGAGGCCTCATTAAAACAACATAGCATGACCTTGAGCTCTTTCTAGTTTCAGGTAGAGTTGGATGTGTGGTACTTACCCACACACGACCCAAGTGTCACGGTCATGCTCGTCCATGGCGTGTTGCCCATGGCCGCATGCCCATGACAAGTCAAACCCTTTATGTCTTTTTCATATTTTAGTATGTTACTTTTGTATTTCTAGGAAGTATCACATTTCAGAAATATCATGCCTAGGCCTGTCAGACATGAAATGCCTCATAATGTACTATAGGGGGATACGACTAGTTGTCAACTTCTCCCTACCCAAAGTTATATAGTGTGAACCATTGTTATTTCTCTCTTGCCTGCTTATATAACGTCTCTTTCAAAAATCTCTCTCTGCCCTCGTTTTCTAAAACCTTCTCTTAAAACCGAGGCCAGAGGCTCGAGCATACTTCGCTTGGCCATAGGCGATGCAAGAACGAATTGGCTTAGCTCACTTGTCGTTGGAAAGTGAGTGCTGCACAATCGCAAGTCTGCTGCCATCAAAAGTGCGATTGTGACAAGTGGTATTAGAGCTTTGTTAGCTCCGTGACATAGCAAAGACAGAAAACATGTCGACGACAAAGTCGACACCCAAATCACAAGCCGACCGGCTTACTTTAATAGAGGAGGAAATGTTGTTCCTCAAAGAAGTCCCTAACACCATTTTCTTCCTGGAAGCACGGGTGACAGAATTGAATGGAAAAGTCGTAGAAATCGACGCAATGGGCAACCGCCTGGATGGATTGCCAATCGCAGAACTGATGTTTCGAGTGACCTCGCTCGAAGAAAGAGTTACTCCTACGAGCAGTCCAAGACCGTCTGGTAGCCTCGATAACTCTGTCGTGCACAAGGAGGGACGTGGTGAAGAGTTTGACGTGCTACAAAATACAATGATGAGTTTTTTCATGGATTAGCTGATGAATTCAGAACAACGATTGATGACATCCAAGAAAAGATGGCCGTCATGAGCACCCGAATTGAGGTGACCATGAAAGTCGTGGAGAACGTCATGGCTAGGCAAACTAATACAGGATCCAACAAACTGAAGTTCCCAGACCCTAGACCTTTCAAAGGGAACCGAGATGCCAAAGAGTTGGNTCGCTTGGCCATAGGCGATGCAAGAACGAATTGGCTTAGCTCACTTGTCGTTGGAAAGTGAGTGCTGCACAATCGCAAGTCTGCTGCCATCAAAAGTGCGATTGTGACAAGTGGTATTAGAGCTTTGTTAGCTCCGTGACATAGCAAAGACAGAAAACATGTCGACGACAAAGTCGACACCCAAATCACAAGCCGACCGGCTTACTTTAATAGAGGAGGAAATGTTGTTCCTCAAAGAAGTCCCTAACACCATTTTCTTCCTGGAAGCACGGGTGACAGAATTGAATGGAAAAGTCGTAGAAATCGACGCAATGGGCAACCGCCTGGATGGATTGCCAATCGCAGAACTGATGTTTCGAGTGACCTCACTCGAAGAAAGAGTTACTCCTACGAGCAGTCCAAGACCGTCTAGTAGCCCCGATAGCTCTGTCGTGCACAAGGAGGGACGTGGCGAAAGTTCGACGTGCTACAAAATACAATGATGAGTTTTTTCATGGATTAGCTGATGAATTCAGAACAACGATCGATGACATCCAAGAAAAGATGGCTGTCATGAGCACCCGAATTGAGGTGACCATGAAAGCCGTGGAGAACGTCATGGCTGGGTAAAACTAATACAGGATCCAACAAACTGAAGTTCCCAGACCCTAGACCTTTCAAAGGGAACCGAGATGCCAAAGAGTTGGAGAACTTCATCTTTGATGTCGAACAGTACTTGACCTTTCAAAGGGAACCGAGATGCCAAAGAGTTGGAGAACTTCATCTTTGATGTCGAACAGTACTTCAAAGCCACAACGGCTTGTACCGACGACATAAAGGTGACAGTAGCCTCGATGTATCTCATAGACAATGTCAAACTTTGGTGGCGTACAAAGGTGCAAGACATCAAGAATGGATTGTGCACCATCGACTCGTGGGAAGACCTCAAGAGAGAGTTGAGGGATCAATTCTTCCTCGAAAATGTAGAACATCTAGCAATGGAAAAACTAATAGCTCTAAAGCAAACTGGAAGCATAAGTGACTATGTCAGACAGTTCTCGACCCTGATGCTAGATATCAGGGGCACATCAGAGAAGGACAAGGTATTCTTCTTTATTAATGGGTTACAACCGTGGGCCAAAACAAAAATACACGATAAAAAGGTCCAAGACCTACCGCAATTGCCAGCGTCGAGAGATTCCTAGACTTTGGGAACGAAGCGGGTTACCAAAGAAGAACAACACAGGCCCCAAACACTGGGGGCAAAACATATAAGCCGCCAGATAGACCAAACGAAAGCCCCAATAGGCCAAATGGAAGTAACGACAGACCAAACAGGTGGACAGATAGACCTCCTCGGAACAACCAAGCAAGGACATCTCGAGGACCTTACCCTCAAAAGAACCACCCGACGACACCTTTACAATGCCTATTGTGTAAAGGTCCCTACAAACTGTCCTACTGTCTTCATTGGGCCTCTCTCAATGCAATCCAAGTGTCCATTCAAGAGAGCAACGACACAGGAGTCTAGACTATGCCAAACAAGAAGAAAGATCAAGATAACCCCCGAATGGGCGCACTCAAATTCTTGTCAGCCCTCCAACGGAAGGTCGACCCAAAGGAGATAATAGAGAAAGGGCTCACGTTCGTAGATGCTACAATAAACTCTCGACCAAGCAAGAGCACCTTGATAGACTTAGGAGCGACCCACAACTTCATTGCCGATCAAGAAGCACGAAGATTGGGACTCACCATAGAAAAGGACCTCGAAAAAATGAAAGTTGTCAACTCCGAGGCCTTGCCTATTGTGGGAGTTTCCAAAAGAGTCCCCTTCAAATTAGGGGCTTGGAGAGGAGAGTTGGACCTTGTCGTTGTTTGCATGGAATACTTCAACGTGGTACTTGGGACAGACTTCCTCCTAGAACACAAAATTATCCCAATGCCACTGGCGAAATGCTTGGTGATCACCGACCGCAACCCCACAGTAATACCTGCAAGCATCAAGCAACCAGGTACTCTTAAAATGATCTCGGTCATACAATTGAAAAGATGACTCGCACGAGAGAAACCTACATTTATGGCAATACCACTGATGGAAGAAGTGACTACTGGTGAAACTATTCCAAGCAAAATCAAGGAGGTACTAGACAGTTACGCTAACATAATGCTAGAGAGCTTACCACAAACATTACCACCCCGTCGAGGCATTGATCACGAAATTGAACTCCTCCCCAAGGTTAAACCCCCAGTGAAGAACGCATATCGGATGGCTCCCCCTGAGCTAGCCGAATTGAGGAAACAACTAGATGAGTTGTTGACGACAGAATTCATCCACCTGGCAAAGGCGCCTTACGGAGCCCCGTACTATTTTAGAAAAAGAAGGAAGGGATGTTGCATCGGTGCATAGATTATAGAGCCTTAAACAAGGTGACAATACGCAACAAATACCCACTACCGATAATATTCGACTTGTTTGACCAACTTCACGGGGCCAAATACTTCACGAAGTTGGACTTACGATCAGGGTACTACCAAGTACGTATCACTGAAGGGGACGAGCCCAAGACGACGTGCGTAACAAGATATGGGGCCTTAAGTTCCTAGTAATACCCTTTGGCTTGACCAACGCCCCAGTACGTTTTGCACGTTAATCAACCAGGTTTTCTACGAATACTTGGATCAGTTCGTCGTAGTATACCTCGACGACATAGTTGTATACAGCACAACCCTAGAGGAACACAAGGTGCACCTGAAACTAGTGTTTGACAAGCTGCGGTAGAATCAGTTGTAAGTCAAGAAAGAAAAATGTGTCTTCGCACAAGCATGTATCAACTTCCTTGGACATGTCATCAGTTGTGGACAGATCGATATGGATAGCGATAAAATAAAAGCTATCCAAGAGTAGAAAATCCCTACTTCCGTATCCGATGTGCAATCCTTCCTAGGATTGGCAAACTACTATAGGCGGTTCGTCGAAGGGTTTTCACGACGAGCCGCCCCATTAATAGAGCTCCTGAAGAAAGACCACCCTTGGTCGTGGTCAAATAAATGTCAAATGGCCTTTGAAGATCGAAATGCAACCATGACAAGGGGTCCTGTCCTTGGGTTAGTAGATGTTACAAAGTCATTTGAAATAGAGACAGATGCTTCCAACTTTGCCCTAGGTGGTGTCCTTATTCAAGAAGGCCACCCCATTGCTTATGAAAGTCGAAAGCTCAATGATGTTGAAATGAGATACACTGTCTCCGAAAAAGAAATGCTGACTATGGTTCATTTCCTACGAGTCTGGAGACAGTATCTCTTGGGATCACAATTCGTAGTGAAGACAGATAACAATGTCATTTGCCACTTCTTCGATCAACCAAAATTGACGGCAAAACAAGCCCGGTGGTAGGATTCGTTGGCTGAATTCAACTTCAAATTTGAACACAAGGCAGGAAAGAGTAATCAAGCAGCCGACGCGCTGAGTCGGAAGGGCGAACATGCGGCCCAGTGCATGTTAGCCCATATTCACTCAAGTAAGATCGATGGATCAATGCGCAACATCATCAAAGAACATTTACATAAAGACCCATCGGCCAAAGCCGTCGTCGAACTAGCTAAAGTTGGGAAGACACGACAGTTTTGGGTCGAGGGAGACCTAATGACTAAAGGAAACAGATTATACGTCCCAAGAATGGGAGACCTGAGGAAGAAGCTCATTCAGGAATGTCACGATACTTTATGGGTCGGACACCCTGGGTGGCAAAGAACATATGCTCTAATAAAAAAGGGGTACTTCTGGCCAAATATGTGGGACGACATCATGCAGTACACCAAGATGTGCCTCATCTGCCAATAAGAGAAAGTCAAGAAAGCCAAAGTCTCGGGACTCTTGGAACTTTTACCTGTGCTAACAAGGCCTTGGGAAAGTGTGTCTCTAGACTTCATACATACCTCCCAAAAGTCGGGGAGTATGACGCCATCTTGGTTATCGTAGACCGGTTCTTGAAATATGCAACGTTCGTCCCCACTCCCAAATTATACTCGGCTGAACTAACAACCCAACTATTTTTCAAGCACGTTGTAAATTTATGGGGTTATTCCATCGAGCATCATCAGTGATAGGGATGGTAGATTCATTGGCACATTCTGGACTGAATTATTCGCCTTCTTGGGAACGACGTTAAACATCTTCTCGAGCTATCATCCTCAAACCGATGGGCAGACGGAACGGTTCAACTACTTGCTCGAAGAATACTTACGTCACTTCGTCGACGCTCGCCAGAAGAACTGGATACAATGGCTAGATGTCACCCAAGTCTGTTTCAATTGTCAAATGAGCTCATCTACGGAAAAGAGTCCCTTCGAAATTGTAAGTGGACGACAACAGGCCTTTCCCCATATTATTGATCATCCTTATGCAGAAAAAAAACCCTCCAGCTCTAAACTTTACAAGAGAATGGAAGTAGACAACAGATATAGCCCTGACATATTTAAAGAAAGCTTCCAAGCATATGAAGAAGTGGGCAGACAAGAAGCGTCGCCCACTCCAATTCCGAGCAGGAGATCAATTCCTCATCAAGTTGAGACCAGAATAGATCAGATTTCGCAACCGAAAGAACCAGAGACTAGTTCGAAAATATGAAGGTCTGATTGAAGTCCTTAAAAAGATTGGGGCTACCTCCTACAGAGTTGCGCTACCCACATGGATGAAAATTCACCCAGTAATTCATGTGAGCAACTTGAAGCCCTATCACCCTAACCCAAACGACGACCAGCGAAATGTAATCACAAGACCGAGCATCGATCTAAAACCAAGAGACAGCAAAGAAATAGAGAAGATCCTAGCTGATAGGGTTAGGAAGATAGGAAGATCTGTACGGACGATTCGTGAATTCCTTGTCAAATGGAAGAATCTCCCTACGAAGGAAACCAGCTGGGAACACGCCGATGATCTGGACTCCGCCGCCACCCACATTGCTAGGTTTGAAAGTAGTCGGTTGACAGGGACGTCAACCAATTAGGTGGGAGAGGATGTCACGGTCATGCTCATCCAAGGCATGTTGCCCATGGCCACATGCCCATTACAAGCCAAACCTTTGTCTTTTCATTTCTAGTATTTTACTTTTGTATTTTTAGAAAGTATGACGTTTCAGAAATATCATGTCTAGATCTGTCATACATGAAATGCTTCATAATGTACTATAGGGGAATACTACTAGTTGTCAACTTCTCCCTACCCAAGGTTATATATTGTGAGTTATTGTTATTTCTCTCTTGCTTGCTTATATAACGTCTCTTTCAAAAATCTCTCTTTCGAAAATCTTTCTCTGCCCTCGTTTTCTAAAACCTTCTCTTAAAATCGAGGCCAGAGGCTCGAGCATACGTTGTTTGGCCGTAGGCGACGCAAGAACGAATTGGCTTAGCTCATTTGTCGTTGAAGAGTGAGTGCCGCACAATCGCAAGTCCGCTGCCATTAAAAGTGCGATTGTGACACCAAACACGCGCACATGAACCTACCAGCCTAGTTTGTGTATGTTCCACCTGGGCCTGACTTGATCGGACTAAACGCATTAATGTGTTGTCGGATGCCACAAAAGAGAAAGACCTGCATATCATGACGGCCTTACTTTGATTTTATTAAGCATTTCGTATGTTATCAACCATAGAAATATCTTTTAATGTAAGACAAGAGCAATAATAAGGTTAAGACAAAATATGTGGACAATGATGGTTGGATTTATACAGTTTAATAATAAAGTAATGAACTGATGAAGTGTAATCAGCAGTCATAATCAAATTATCAATCATTCTTTGGCGTGAAGGATTTGTACATATATTATGTATACATTACAACTTTGCCTCCACTTGATCAATCTACAACTTGGGTTTCGGATTGCTCTCATGGTAAATTGTAATTTTTTAAAATGAGTAATAACTGGTAACTTAGCGTTGATAAATTTTAATCTCAACTTTGAAAATTTTAATTTTATCATTGGATAAATTTTAGTTATGGCTAGAATTGGCGTAATTGAGATTCTTAGTTTTTGCTGCTCTCCAACGAATCAATAATTTACTTTCTAGTTGATGCTTGTGACTATGTATTTGTCATAATACGGTTTTCGACTCGAGTCGCGACTAACTTAAAATTTTTAAAAAAATTTAGTAAAATACAGTAAAAAAATTTTGTGTTTAAAAAAACATAAATATATTTTATTGACCAAAAATAACTTAAGACATTAAAACAGTAGAAACACGGTGTGGTGGTTCTGTATGACAACTATTCCAGATCTGCTTCTTCTTGAACAACTCCATTATATAACCACACAAAATAGAAATGAATAGAAATTAGTACAAAAACTAACTCAGTAAGTAGCCTACTTTTAAGTTCATAATCATGTGTCATGACCCAAGTTCCACGGGTGTCCACACTAATTCCAGCTAGAGTTAGATTCAATAGGTACATAAAGTAAATTTTTTCGAGAATAAAAAATAAGAAGTATTAAAATATAATATACACATAATTTACATTATATCGAAATAGAGTTAAAAAAGTAATCTTAAACGTAGGAATGGACTTAAAAACATTAAAACAAAAAAGATTGGAAGAGTGAGACTTGTCCATGGCACCTACTCTAGAGTAACTTAAAAACATTAAAACAAAAAAGATTGGAAGAGTGAGACTTGTCCATGGCACCTACTCTAGAGTATGTTCTCATCCTCGAGCAGCTTCTTGTACCTAAAAAAACATGAAAAATATGGAGTGAGTATAAAGGCTCAATAAGTAGCCTACTTTTAAGCTCTTAATCGTGCCTTTAGGGTGTACTAGGGTACGATACTCTTTCTTGTCATATCCTTGTTCTTGTCCTTAGAACTTAAGCTCTTAAGTTCTTGTGCTCTGAATTCTTACCTTGATCTGGTTCAAGGACCATTGGTCCTTGATTCTGATCTAAGAACTTTAGGTCTAAAGTTTTAGGTTCTTAGTTTTGAGAACTTAGANTTTTTTTTTTTTTTTTTTTTTTTTTTTTTTTGTGTTTTTTTCTTAGTATTTTGTTTTGTTTCCTAAGACACTCTCTAAGATTTATAGTACCAGTCATGAACCTGACAACCGGTGTTCAAGACTTCATGCATTTCAAGAGACACAATTTTTACCTACGTCTACAGCTTCTTATATTCCAAGCAACGTAGTCTGAATTGTCATCTAGGGTTTCATGTGTTCTCTACAATATAGTTTAAAACCAACACCCAAGGTTTCTTACATTCCAAGTAGTGTAATCTGAAAAATGTACACAAGACTTCTTACATTGTAAGCGACACCATCTGAGAACTTATGCCAAAGGTTTCTTACATTCCAAGTGACATAATTTGAATACCTACGCCCAAGGTCTCATATGTTACAAGTGACTTAGTCTAAAACTTGCTTCCAAGGCTTCTTACGTTCCAAACGATGCAGTCTGAAAAACCTACATTTATGGCTTCTTACGTTCTAAACAATGCTTCTTACGTTCCAAACGATGCAGTCTGAAAAACCTACATTTATGGCTTCTTACGTTCTAAACAATGTAATCTGAGTCATGAACATATTGTACCATGGAATCTTGGTCCTTTATTCTTTAGTGGTATCTAGTATTTTTCTTGTCTTAATGGATATATGACTTTTGTTAGTCTTTTCTTCGGTTCTTGTCCTTTGAGCACTCTCTTAGTTTATTGGGTTCTTAGATTCTTAATTTTTGAAGCATAAGCCATAACATAATTTTTTAAGCCCTACTTAAATCTTTTAAATTGTGAACTCATCACGGTAACATGTATACATCATTCAAAGTAACGTAAGTCATAAAATGTTTTTTAAAAATTCTTGAAAGGTCTTGGAAAAGTTCTTGAAAGGTATTGGGGTCGTTAGGGGTTTTTCTTTTAAGCCTTAACTTATGCCCCAAACTATGTTTGGTTTTTGAAATATCTTTAATGAAACTTAGGGACATTCTCTATAGGGAGGGATAACACATTCATTCACCTAGAGCTTATGTACAACTAATCATGCCCACAATCACACTTTCATATTTAGATTGCTTATCTAGGATTAATTTTATAGCATGCATGCATAATTAAACGAATCTTAAAGGTATTACTGTTAAGAATTACAGATCTCCACAATGGCATGATATTGTCAACTTTGAGTATCAGCACAATGTGGGTCTCACTCCCAATAATCCTCCACAACTACTTCCTAAATTTTCGTGTGACTATTTGTTGTGTGCCTTCTCAGGTAGGATTGCAAAAAGTTTCCAAAAGTTTAAAAAACTCCTAGGGGAACCTAATTCAAGAAGTCTCACTTACTACATGTGTGTATCACGTGCTAGACGAAGGACAGTCGGGGGACGGGGGTCGATGAACGGGTCAGGTTGGTTTGCGAGCACGTGGGTCAAATTGTTAGACGAACACGACTCTCCACAATAGTATGATATTGTCCACTTTGAACACGACTCTCATGGTTTTGCTTTGGGCTTCCCCAAAATGCCTCATACCAATTAAGGTCGTATTCCTCACTTATAAACCTATGATCTTCCACTAAATTAACTAATGTGAGACTCACTCCCAATAATCTTCAACACATATTGGGTCATAGAAGATGGATCGGGTCATGCACAATTTGGGTTAGGTCTCGACTACGCATTCTGTGGGATGGCTGACGCGTTGTTCCAGCCCCCTTGTGACATGTTTCATCTTTTCATTGGTACATGTCTCTCCCGTCGTCGGCTGCCTTGTGTTCACCGTTGATTACTCCTACATACAATTATTTTTTTTTCAAATTCCGGTCAGCGATATGCTTCAACCTATTAACTTTATATTTTATTTCCAATCTGCAAACTTGAAATGACTCGATTACTCCACGAAAAAGCATAGATCTCTATTCCACCTATTAGGATACGATTTCCTTGAATTTTTTAAACACACATAGACCTTAATAATTGAGTTCAAATTTGAGAAAAATAGAGTTTCTGCTATTTGTGGCTAGTTGACTAGCAAGAATCCTTCCCTGATCATCATAACCAAATATTATGACCTAAAAGCACTGGAAACCCTCAGATCTTGAAGCAAAATTAGGAAACAAAAGACCTGGGGACTAACCTTATGTTCTTGCTTGTTTCTTGACAAAATCAGATGATCCAACGACCCGTACTGATTCTCCTTGATCCTTTGAGTAGATTTAGAGAGAAATGTTTGGCCAACTCGTCCTCCAAGTGGGAGCATTTTCTTTGTTATCTTCTTCTTCCTCCTACCACAAAACCCTAACTCTCCCTTCCTCTCTCTTCTTTCCTCCTTTCCTGTTTTTACTTCTTTTCTTTTCTTATTAGGTCAGCCATACCCCTGGAAGTAGCATGTGGGGGCAAGTAATATTTTTCTCTCCAATCAGTTTGACCAAAAAAATTTCGATTTAATGATATTTTTTTTAAAAAAAAATCTAGGTTTCTCGAGGCATCCGGAGCATTTTTCCCTTGTGCATTGATTTGAGATTCACTGTCTAAATCCCTAATAAAACTTCAATACGTGTTAGTTTCGAGGGTTACATAAGCTCAAAGTTAACTCTTGATTTTCAAGTGATATGAGTGTTGTCTCAAGATAAGCTTTTGGTAGCTTTTGATTTTCAAGAATTTAACTCTACACTCCATTAGGATTTTTCAAATAATCAAGAGGATGTCTCAAGATTAGCTTTATGTCAGATTTTGATTACAAGTAATCAATATGCCAGCATAAGGCTAGGATTCGAGTTGGCTTCAGGATCAAGGAAGTTTACAACACACCCATGCTCTAAATTATCATTATACAAGATTTAAGTCCACTACTACAACATGAAGACTATTAGGTACTACTCAAGAAATAAAAACCAAACACAAGAATCGAGAACACAAATTAAGGTAAATGACAAGAACTAAAAACAGTACTAAGAACCTAAGAACCTTAAAACTAACATCATTAGATCATAACCAAAATTAAGAACTAGAATCTAGGGCCAAGATCCTTAGCCAGACATGACCAGAATTCCAGAACAATACTTAAAAGCTTACATTCTCGGAACAAGAACAAAAACCTGACCAGGAAAAAAAAAAAAAAACCTCATTCCTTCAATACTCTCTCAATATCATCTATATGATTTTCACATATTTTAAAGCGATTTTGCATCTCTTCATTGTTGATTAATGATCATGTCTCATAGTGAGGGCGAGTGTTTATAGACGAGTGTCCCGGTCGAATTCCTTTAAAATAGATCTTTCAAGGATAGTACCAGACAGCATGGGTCGATTTTGCACCCCAACTCATGTGTTAGAGGTTGAATTATGCACCCACTATCCATGAGTCCATAAATGACATGGTCACAAGAGGATCAATGTATAAGGATCGGGCTGACTCAATGACTCAAAAAAGATGGGTAAATTTTTTGCAAAATAAAACAAACAGTATTTAAAGCATAATATTCATTAAAACTAAATAGTGTTCATACATGAGTAATTAAAACACGACACAACAGTTAAAACATAAAATAAGGAACGACACAAAACATTTTAAACAAAAAGGGTTGAAGAACGATGGGTGAGGCTTGTCTATAGCACCTGCTCGAGAGTCCACTCCCGACGTCAACCAGCTCCTTATTACCTGAAAAAAATAGAAAATAAGGAGTGGGTAAAAAGACTCAGTAAGTAGCCTACCTATAAGCTCTTAATCGTATCCTTGATATACTAAAGTACCACACTCTTTCTTATTTCGTTCCGATTTTT
The DNA here is from genome assembly GCF_002738345.1 of Cucurbita maxima. NCBI lineage: Eukaryota > Viridiplantae > Streptophyta > Magnoliopsida > Cucurbitales > Cucurbitaceae > Cucurbita > Cucurbita maxima. The sequence goes on along the minus strand of NW_019272076.1, from coordinate 28,276 downwards.
TATTGTAAGTATTTAGGCCCCCTAGTTATGCTCTTGACTTAGGGTTCTTATCATGATCTATCCTGAGGGCCTTGGTCCTAGGATTTTGAAACCTTGGTTATCTTTTAAGGGTCATAGTACTACGGTTCTTGATTCTTGGTTTTTATCCTTAGAACTTGAATCTTGATCCATATTCTAGTCCTTGATCTTCATCTTGTTCTTGTACATTCGAGGTTCTTGTTATGTTCTTGATTCGTTCTCCAAGACACAACCCCTAGGATTTACGATACTAGTCATGAACTTGACAACTTGTGTCCAAGACTTCATGCGTTCCAAGTGACACAGTCTTAATCTACGTCCAAGGCTTCATGTGTTTCAAGTGACGTAATCTGAACCCGCATTTTAGGGCTTGCCCTTCGATAAGGTTTGAAAACCTATGTCAAAGGCTTCATGCGTTCCAAGCGGCATAGTCTAAAAACCTACATCCAAGGCATCTTATGTTCCATGCGATGTAGTTTAATCCTGCATCCAGGGCTTGCCCTGTGATACAGTCTAAATACCTATGCCTAAACCTTCATGCATTCCAAACGGCATAGTCTGAATACCTCGCTCAAGGCTTCATGCGTTCCAAGTAGCATAGCCTGAGTCATGAACATGTTGTACCGTGGGAGTCTTAGGAGGTTCTTGATTCATAGCTAAGGTAACTTACTCTCTTCTAATTCTATCGTGGACCTAGATTACTCCCCATGATAGACCATAAAGATCATGTGATCGGTGCATACATGAACATGGCATCTTGCAAATCTTTGGGTAACCATAACATGGTGTAGGACATCTCATCTAAGTCGAAAAAACAAGAGGCAAAAAATGACATCTTGCAATGAAAACATGGTGAAGGACATCCCACCTCGAACAGGGAAACATGGGCCTCTAAAAGCACCGCGTGATGGAAGGTCATGGGTCACAATTAGACATGATTAAAGTATTGCCTAGCATTTCTTGAGTTTGTGAGTCTAAGGACCTTGATCCCTAATCCTTGAGTGGTACTTAGCATTCTTCTTACTTTGGTAGTTATGGTGCATATGTGGTATTGTTCTTGGTTCTTAATCTTTTAAGTTTCTAAGGTTCATAATTCCTTGAAGGTAACGTACATTCATAAACTTATGGGCCCATCACAATAACAAGCTTAAGTTATTCTAGAAGGTCATAGAGTCATGATGAATTAAACTTATGGGCCCATCACAATAACAAGCTTAAGTTATTCTAGAAGGTCATAGAGTCATGATGAATTCAGTAGAGGATTCTAGAAGAGTCTTGAGGTGTTTCTATGGTCCTAACTTGGTTTAAGTTTCATACTTACTCTACTCAACTTGAAATCTCAAACATATCTTCATGTCCGGAAGAATAGACCTTATAGAAAGTAATAGGTTATTTGAAGCACGTATAGACCTTGAAATATCATAAGTAGTCATAGAGGCATTTTGGTAATCTCAAATTTTTCTAGATAAATCTACAACTAAAAATTCTTCATTCCTTGTCAGCCATTTTTCTGATCTTAATTAACTTGAAATTCCTTCTAGATAAGGAATTAAAAAACCGAAGAATTTTTTTAAAAAAAAAATGACATTTTCATCCCTTACTTTTTTTTCATCCTTCTCCAAAAGTCTTAAATGCTTAAAATTAATTCTTATGGTATATAAATGACTTGCTTAAGATAGTTGTCCATGCTTAAATCCCTTAATTTCTTTCTTTGGATCTTTTAGTCTGACATGGGTGACTTATTTTTGTTAGAGCTAATTTTCTTCATTTTTGGGGTGTTACACAATGCCTCAATAGACCCTGAATAGATAGATGTTTGGGATATTCCAATGTTATGAATGACACATGAGTTTGTCCTCGATGACATGATCGGGTGAGCTTTGATTGCTGACGACACTCCCTGACTTAGGATGGTGTCAAGACACATAGGCCATGTTAATTGAGAACCAAGATGATGTTGGATGTGACGTTGCACACAAGAGACCTTGGCCCCGAGTAAAGGCAAGGTTGAGTCGAATAACTTGGTCTAGTATAGAGGCAAGTTAGTTGTGTCGTAGATGATTGAACGTGCACACGTAGGTAATGTGTGTGGTTGAACAAGCTTGGATTTTGTTCAAGTGATGTTCTATTGGCGAAAACAAATCTTACCTAAGGTTCGACAAAGTCACAAAGTCGATTGAAAAATAAATATGGGGCTTGAGATTCCCTTAAGATTGCTCGTGAGAGTATCAAGATCATGGTGCCACGCGGTTGAAAAAGTAGGATCGTGACACTAAACATAGGAGACCTCAATTGATCTGACTCGTAACCCATTAGATGTAATTTATTCCATGTTTTTAGTTTAGATCATAAATATTCTTAAAATTTGTAATTATCACAAATATTTTCATTAATATTTTTTAACAATACTATTAATCTTTTATAAAAAACAAAAAAAATGTTTTTAAAATATTCTTAAGGTTAATTTTGGGTGAAATTATTATTACTTTGTTTCATATATATAACCATTAAACTTTTTAAAGTTTAAAAGTGTTACAATAATATGCATAAATTTTAAAAAGTTTCATCAATGCAATTTTTTTAAAAATTTAAAAATATTAATATCATGTTTAAAGTGTCCATAAAATTTTAAGAATAGCATTAACACCGGTAACTAAAACTCTTCTATCTACGTCTTATAGATCACCTCCAAACTTTTCTTGAAATTTAAGAGTACTAATGCTAATGCTAGTTTTGAAAGTTCACGAGTACTTTTTAAACATGGTACTGATAGTTCTTTTCCTATACTGATGGCAAAGGTACTTTTGAACTTTTCAAAAAGTTTTAAGAGTCAATAGAATTTTTGAAAAATCAACACTCTTTAAAGTTAAAAGAGTATTTTTTAAATCACCGTGAAAGTTGAAAGGTATATTTAACACAACTTAATAACCTTTTCATGACAATAAGGATTCCAAATTGCCAAAGGCAAATATAATCATAACTCCACCTTCAATGGTTTTTTAGGAAGGAACTACACTTGAATCAAAAAAAATTAATACCTCTGTATATATTAACGGTTGACGACGATGAACATATTTTATTTTATTTTTAAGTTTAAAGTTTTTTTTAATGGAGGTACTTTCAAACTTTTGAAAATATGGAAAGTTCACCTGTATTTTTATTCTTATTTTTTTTTAATTTAGTTTTTAATATTTTAAAATTATGAAATTTATCTTTAATAGACTTCATCCATATCGAACTTCAACTACGTCCCAAGTGCCTTCTACAAACTCTTTCAAAGTCGAGATGTGAACTTCGGATCTTGGTTTGACACTATTGAAACTGGTATTTCGTAGAGTCGAACTGTCTTTTCCATTCATAATTGGACCTACTTCTCTATTGATATGTTGTCATGCCAGACGAAATGGGCCGACTTAGTTAATCTGTCGATGATGACCCATATAATAATGAACCTTTTCTTTGTCTTTAGTAACTCCAATATAGTCCATAGTGACATCTCCACACTTCCGTTGGGGCACATTTAGGGATTGCAATAGTCTTAAAGGTCCATGTCTTGGTGCCTTAATCTTCTGGCAAGTCAAGCATGACTTACATATTCTATAATGACCCCTCCCTTTCCCAATTAAAGTCCCGATACATTTTGATCCTTTATAAGTTGATGGTTTAGGGTGAGTCATGGGCCTTAGTCAATAATTCCTTTCAAACTTCTTTATTACAAGGTTTTAGAGCATCAAACCAACAAAATCCACCATAGAGCCAATGATATGATGAGTGCATCCCGACTTATATACCGAAAGCATAATGACCTAGATGGATCAAAGAGAGGAAATGGAAGCTAAGCGCACCTAGAATCTCGAGAAAACTCTGATGGTTGAGTTACAATCTTGGGATAGAAGTGAGATTGGTAAATGGACGAGCTTGAGAGGACTTGATTGACTCAAGCTATGCAATTGGCTAATTCGAGGTCAAGAATAGAACACATATTTTTAAGAAATATTAAATATTAAATAAGAGAAGATTCGATGAGATTATACTAGTAGGTGTTAGAATTAGATTAGATTTGGTTATTAAGTTTTCTATAAAGAAGATGATGAAGCTCACTCGACCATGTTTATCACTACCGAACCTTATCTCCGTCCATTCCTAACAGTAGGTTGCATATTGAACATTTTTATACTTGTTCTTATCTTATACTTGCATCAGCAGAGAGGACTATTAGATCTATCGCTAAAAGAAAAAAAAATTCTTCAAACCAAACCACTTTGGTTTGAGGAATAATACTATATATATTAAATTTGAGACAAAATGAAACATAGAAAATGAGGAATAATACTATATATATTAAATTTGAGACAAAATGAAACATAGAAAATGAAGCGCCCACCGTGGGGCTCGAACCCACGACCACAAGGTTAAGAGCCTTGCGCTCTACCAACTGAGCTAGACGGGCTTATTTGCTAAATTTATCTTTTATTTTATATATAAACTATTTTAACCACGTTAGCAGTATTTGTGTCGAATGTCATTTTTATTATTTTTTTCTTTTCTAACCATTTATAGTTCAATATTTCTATCACGGGTAGATTTAGATATTGCTTTACTAATATATATTAGATATCACATACACGTTTCACAATATGAATTGAGGAAGAAAAATATAAATTCGGTCTCAAAATCTTAACCTTATATGTATGCCGAATAAGAAGGGAAAAAAATTAAGAATAAAAGAGGCTCTCCTAGCCGAATAAGAGCCCAGGACACACGGGACAAAAAGTACTAGGGACTTATCTTAGTTTCTTGAATCATGAGCCATGACATATAGTCAACCTGGTAGCTATCCCTAACACATGGCCTAGATTACTCCCCAAGAAAATCGAGAGGATCACATCAGTGCAAAACATGGATATGACATCCTACGAGAAACATGACTAGGGCATCCTCTAATATGGAGTAGGACATCTCATATAGGTGAGGAAAAACATGATGCCTGAATATGACATCTTGCTAAGAAAAACATGGTGCACGACATCCCACCTAGAACAAGAAAATACAAGCCTCGAGAAGCACTGCGTGGTGGAAAGTCATGGGTCACCCTTGAACGTGATTAGAGTATTACCTAGCATTCTTTAAAGTCATGATAAATTTAGGGCATGAAATGTGTAATGTTCTTGTCTTGTTCATATCCTTAGGCTAGCAAATCTTTGCATAATCTCATGGGCTAACCCTAAGGTAATGCGTACTAGTAACCCACCCCATCTTCACGACAGGTTTAGAATTCATGGCCCTAAAGTATACATGTCTTATTCATGTAACAAGTCATCCTCGTGAGCTCAAGTCAGTCGTGACACCATATTTATTATAACTCTTGAGTTTGGAATTTTCATGAATTCTTTTAAGTTGGTCATCCGGGGTATTTTTCTATATTTACTACTTGAGTCTTTGGTCATACCACATATGTCTTTGTTGGAATTTATGTTCTAAACCCTCTAATTAATTATTTAATTTTAAATAATAATAATTATTATTTTATTTACCATTTAATATTATCCTTAATATGAAAATTCAAGGTTATTAAGTATGTGTTTGACATACAAGAGAATCCTCGTATTTAAGTAATAACCTAAGGAGTGTACAGTATATGGATAAAGTTTGGTGTCTTATCTTGATAACTATTGATACGACCCACTTTGTAATTATCACAAATGATTTGATCCAAATCGTTCATGTAGAGACATGTAAGTGGGGGTAGTTTGTATAAAATTGATCAAGAAATATTTAATTTCTCCTTATAAATCCGTTAATTGAATTGCAAAAATCATTTAAGTATGAAAGATATGAATACTAATTTTGGGCAGAGAGAAAATATTGTCCATTTTTCTTTCGGATATTATTTTGAAAAAATATTGTGAAGCGGGGAGAGAAAATGCTTTAAAAAATTGTTTTGAATTAAGGTCCAAAAATGGTAAGAATTTGGGAAATGCCTATTTTAAATGAGATTATATTTTTCCATATTTGATGAAATTAATTTTGAATTTCTGAAAAATCGTTTGAAATTCATATGCATCTGCTTCCTAGGAGATTGAACTGTCTTGCTAAAAAAAACAAAAAAACAAGAAGGCAAATGGTTAGTTATTTTCGTTTTGTTCAACCTTCATTGGACTGTTTTTACTATGATTTTCATATTAAGCTTAATATCACTTTAATTTGGACCAATTAGTGAAATTTTTAGGGACTTAGAGCGGCAAGTGAGTGGAAAATAAGAGCTGGCAAGGCATACACAACCATGTAAGTAGCCATTTGAATTCTTTTGAGTAGTACTTACAAGAATCATTGGGATTTGCTAGCATGCAAATCTGATGGATCACATATAGCTGGATAATGGATGTTTAGGGCATGAGATGAAGTTGAAATGTTGTATTCTATAATTGATGTCTACGAACGTCTGAAGTGTCCATAGAATGAGATTTCACAATTGTATGTTCTCATTTTGCGATTGAGAATGACATTTGTATTCTAGATAATTGATTGAGTTCTCTCTATTTTAGCATACCAAAATGTATTGAGAATGATGACTATATTTTAGGCCATTAATTGAATTATCTCCCTGTGTTGAGCATGCATTAGTGTAATGAGAAGAATAGAACTCTAGAATAGTAAGTGGCGATCAAAGGTCAAGACCCTAGTGCTCCCAAAACCACATTAATCCCATAAGCTAGTATAGTAAGTGGCGATCAAAGGTCAAGACCCTAGTGCTCCCAAAACCACATTAATCCCATAAGCTAGTTTAAAGAGTCATAGAGATTAGAGTTTAAGTTTTAATCTACCTAGATGACCTAAAAACCTAGTTAATCTCTAAGACACCTGAGAAAGATTAAGAAAACTTGTTAGGCCTACTAGCAACGTGAACAGTATCACTAGAGCTTTCACCTCCTATTTTGTCTAGTACATTATTAAGTGACCCAAGTGTTGTATACTTCATTATATATCTTACATTTGTCAATATATATATATATATTCATTGTTACATTGTTTTTTTTAAAAAAAAATAAAATTTGGGTAAGATTATAGAAAGGGGAAAAAAAAGCATCCAAAGGAATCTTAAATATAAAAGGTAAGAAAGAAAAGAAAGTGTTGAAAACGCTTTATTTAGTAACATAATAATAATAAATACATAAAAGGGTAACAGAAAAATTGGTGTTATTGATATATCCATTGAATTGAGAACAAATTGCCTTGTAAGTTTATTAATATTATCACATAGCAAAGGAAGGGAAGGAAATTTAGGTCAGCGTTGTTGATTATTTGTGTGGGTTAATACGTTGTTTGTGCTTTTAGGCTCTTAGAGAAGAGCGCTTGAAAAAGGGTTATCCCTTCTGAGCCTCTCCATTTCAAACGCCCCCATATCATGACTTCCGCTACTCACGATCTCCTCTCCGCCCCACATTTCAAGGATCTCGCCATTAAACTCTTCGGCCGCACCATCCCTTTGCCGGAATCCAACATTTCCGCCGCCCTGCAAAATCTGGTATCTATTTTCTTTCTATCTTCTCCGTTTTCTATTTTCCTTCCCTCTCTTCTTTCCTTCTGCCTTTAATCTCACTGTTTACTTATTGTTTCTGTGGGACATTCGAAATATTGAAAATGCTGATTGCACTCTCCTGTTCATATTCTTCATCTTCTTCTTCCCCATTTGGGGCCCTATTGAATCTGAACGTGATTTTGTTTCGATTTCTCCATTTTGTGTTGTACCTGCCTTCATTTGTTCATTTCTCCCTGTTTACTTTCCTTGTCATTCATAAATTTAAGTCTTCCCTTATTTGGAAACATTGTATTCAGGATGGTTGCAACCATTTGAAAGAAGGTGAGCAGTGTGTGTCGGGTGCAGAAGAGTCGAGGTCGAGCGTTTTAGTAGGCGATGATGAAGAAAAGCAAGCGTCCAAGGAGGATGAAGAATTGGAGGTGCATTTGAAAGAGGAGCAGGGAGATGGTAATGAAGAAAGAGTTTTGAAGAAGCCGGACAAAATCATTCCTTGTCCTAGATGTAACAGTTTAGAAACTAAGTTCTGTTACTTCAACAACTACAATGTCAATCAACCTAGGCATTTCTGCAAGAACTGCCAAAGATATTGGACTGCTGGTGGCACCATGAGAAACGTTCCTATCGGTGCAGGACGACGAAGGAACAAGCAATTGGCATCTCAATACCGACACATAATAGTATCATCCTCCGAGGGACTTGCGACGTCTCGGTTCGAAGCATCGGATTCAACGAATCACCATCAATTCATATCAGGCCTTGAGTCTCCTGCTTTCAGGCCTTCCAATGCCAGTGCCACTCTTCTAAAGTTTGGACCTGAAGCACCACTTTGTGAATCCATGGAGACCGTGCTCACTCTTGAAGACCAGAAGAGGTCCATTGAGATTGGCTCTGCATATAGCAGAGACAGTCCTGATGAACCATCCTCCTGTGGATCCTCCATGACAACGAATGAATTCCCTAAAACTGTCGTCGAGAGGGAAGCAGCCAGATTGTCGGGTTCAAGTAATGAGAACACTTCACCCAACATGGTTCGTTGTTACCCCGTTCCACAATTGGTTTTTCCATTGAATCAGGGTGGGAACGGTGTAGTTTCATCAGCAATGGCTAAAGGTTCAGATAGCACGAGTGTATCCAATCCAGTTCAATGGCTGCCTACGACAATGCTGGCAGTTCCAGGTTATTGCACGCCTAGCCTTCCGTTACAATTTGTGCCAGCATCATATTGGGGCTGCACGCCTGTATGGACCGCAGCTGGTGTCCGTGCATCTCAAACATCCGCAGCTACCATCGGCAGCTGTGCCATGAGTTCGTCACCGACACTGGGAAAGCATTCGAGAGATGCAAGTAGCTTGACAGAGGAAGAGGAATCAGAGAAATGCGTGGTGGTACCAAAGACAGTACGGGTTGATAAGGTGAGCGAAGGGTCGAGGAGTCCCATATGGACGACATTTGAAACTACAGAAAGTAATGCAGATGGCAAAGAGCATTACAGGGAGGCTCCTCATCTCTTGGAAGCACAAACTGGAAGCTCTTACTTGTAGATTTTCCTTCAGACCACATAAAGTGTAATTCTTTTTTAAAGCTGTTCATATATCTCTGAAAGCTTTGCCAGAAATTTGGTACATATTATGATGTTTTTGGGTCACACAGTTGAGAGAATTAATCTTCCATTGTTCCATTGCCTCTGCCATCATCTGAGAACAGTAATTCTAGTTTGGTGCTTCCAGTGTTGTAACTTTATTCAATTTGGTTTATAATTATGGATATTAATATTGAGCTTGAACCCAGCAAATTGGAAGGTATTATTATTATTTTTTATCCTATGTCTTTAACAAGCTTACAAAAGTATTTGCTCTTCTTTTTTTTCTTTTTCTTTTTTTTTGTCTTTTCTTTATATTTATATATGAAAGTAAAGGGAAGAATAAAATTTAAAAAGTGATCTATAGAAAGGAAATAATGGAGAGATAGGGATTATGAAAAAGGGGAAAAAAGGGAGTAAAAGAGATAAAAAGAGAGAAAAGAGGAGGGGATAAACTTTTTATTGATAGATTTAAAGAAAGAAATGCACAAATAACACACAAGTCTCATAAACATTCAATGCGAGGACGCTGATAAAATTTAAGGTCCCACATTGATTGGAAGAAGAAAGAGTTCCAGCGAGGACGTTGGACACCGAAGGGCGGTGGATTTAAGGTCCCACATTGATTGGAAGAAGGAAAGAGTTCCAGCGAGGACGTTGGGCACCGAAGAACGGTAGATTGTGATATTCATATCGGTCATCTAAAGTACGAAACACATATTCTCAACACCACCTTGGTTATCTCTGGGTGCTAAGGAAGTCTATTGGGTTCTTTGGGTGGTTAGGCTGCCTATTGCAGACTTTTAATTCCATGGTATTCTATATTGTCTCTTTGAGCCTTTCTTAGTTTGGGACCACTGCGTCTAGACCCCCTGATCACCCCTTGCCATCCTAAAGTCCTCAATCTAGTATACGCATCTTGACCTAAGCCATCATCTAGTCGACATATCACTAATGTTCTAGTCTGATCTCATTGCTTTTATCTACATTCTACAGACAATTTACTAATCTTTCGATACTCACCATAATTTAATTTGAATCAAGGCCTACTAGTGAATGTATGATTTTATGATTTTTATGCCTTAGGTATATTATAGAAATATCTCCCTGATAGACATGTATGAATGAATAGAATATGTTTTATTTGTTTTAGATGATCTATAGGAATATTTTCCTAATAAAAAATGGATGAGAGAATCAAGTTCAGATTAGAACTCCACAACTAGAGTGGCTTACGTGTTAACCTAGATCAGAACGTTCAAGTAGACCTAGCACCCTAGAATCGTAAGTGATGATCAGAGTTTTAGACATGAGTGTACCCAAGGATTGGTTTAGCCCAAGCGGCTAACTCTGAGCATTCTGAAAAACATGAGATATAGACTAAACTACCTAGACACCCCAAAGGACTTAATCAACCTCCACGACATCTAAGTATGATTAAGGAAGCCTATCAGAACTCTAAGGCCACTTGAGTTATTAATGAGTGTAGGATGAAGACAAGGTTGACATCACGATCTCGTTAAACTTGTTCTAAAGAGAAACTAGGGACTACATAGGTAGTTAGCTGGACAAAGACTTTATTAAGTGTAGAGACAAGTCAAGTGTCATGACTCCGTAAATCGATCTTCGAAGAAAATAAATACTACACAGGTAGTTGTCAAGGAAAGTGCTTCTATTGAATATAGAAACGGGTCAAGGTCAAGGACAACGCGGTGATTTCGTAAGTTGGTATTGGAAGAGACTAGGGACTACGAATAGTTGTCAAGGGAGCGCTTGTATTGAGTAGAGGGATGGGTTGAGGCTGACACCGCGATGCCGTAAATCTATCTTGAAAGGGTACAATGGAGAATACAAGTAGATGATGACTCATGATGACAATCTCAAATTCAAAATCTCGAGAATGATAGACCATTCATTTGAAGATGAAAAGCACACTAGAAAACACGTGGGTGAGTATCCATTTTTAATAAGGTGCAAAGACGATTGGTTAGATTTTTGTATGGGTTTGGTTCTTCGGTTTTGGGCTTAACATTTATGAAATCGTTTTTGGGCCCAAACAAGCCCAGTTATGCAAAACATGTGTTGAAATAGTGAAACGTGAAGAGGAGGTTGCTACCACAGCACCACTAACGGCGATATTAAGACTTGATAACTGAGGAGGTGTTGTTATGATTCAATGACCGATGGAGGGGCATTTGTGATGCTACAACCATCGACACTTCTCATACAACATGACGATCAAGTTGTTGCACGATGAACAAAGTTGTTGTATGTAACGACCAATAATGAGGTTAATTAAAAGATTTTGTTTCATAGTTTTTAAAATTAAAAAATTCAAATCTAAAATCATATTTATATTTAGAAGTTGGTTGAGAAAGTAGTTAAAGAAAAGTCAGAAATCCAAGTGGCAGGTTTGAGCTACAGCACAGAAATAAAGAAAGAACAATGCACGTGAATGCTTAGATCATGACACGTGGCATTTGTTTACCGACCATTTTTTAATGTCGGCCAGATCGCGGGGTTGTGTAATAAAAAAGAAACAATAAATAAATATGGGCCCTTCCACCTTCCCAAAACGTCGGCAAACGAATCGTGTCCACGCGGCAAGGTATGAGTGGCCAAAAAATCATCAAACTCTCTTATTTTTAAAAAAATAGTTAAATCAGAGAGTCTCCTAAAATGAAATAATTAAAAAAAAAAAAAAAAAAAGTGTTGAAAGGTATGGTGTATGAGTAGTGGCAGACGCGGTATTGGCGCGTAAACGTATAAGAAAAAGAATCGCAATTATTAAAGCGATATAAAACGTCAATATCAAGGATATTGGATAAGTGAATTTATTCGTTAATAATATTATTTTGTGGTCCAAGGGATTGTGGTTGGGGATCTATAAATACGGCTCCTCCTTCCCATTCATGTCATTGGATCTAGCAAACAAAGAAATCAGAGCATCATGTCAGGGATCATGGAGAAAATAGGCGAGAAGCTCCACATCGGAGGAGACCACAAGGGGGAGCACAAAGGCGACCACCACGAGAAGGACAAGCACGAGCACGAGAAGAAGCACGGCGAGAAGTCGGAGCACCATGGAGAAGGGCACAAGGAAGGCCTGATGGAGAAGATCAAGGACAAGATCCATGGGGGGGGTGATCATCACGATGAGAAGGGTGAGAAGAAGAAGAAGAAGAAGGAGAAGAAGAAGAAGGGCGAGCACCAGGAGGGCGGCCACAGCAGCAGCAGCGACAGCGACAGCGACTGATCTGACCCTCTCTTTCTGCGTCTGTCTGTCTCTCTAGTTTCCTTTCAATAACATCAATATCTAATCTTTGTATTGCGTTTCTCTGCTTTTCTCCGGACTTGTAATATCCACTGCGACTATATTATAATAATAAAGCCTCCTCATCTTTCTAATTTTGCTTTTATCTTCACCAATTCATCTCAGCTCTTTTTTCTTTTTGCATTTTTGAGAAAATTCGTAATTTAGGACTCCAATTTCTGATAAAATAAAGTAAATATATTAGCAGTATTGAGGAGATGATGTAGCTGTGCGAGATTTAAGGTGGGAAATTTAAATCAAGGAGAACCCAAAGCTTTGAGGAAAATTGAGAAACGAACAAAAGTGGCCAGAGTTTTACCCATCCTTCACCATATCTTCTTCTCCCGATTTGACGGAATTTGAAGGGAGATTTCAACAACTCCTCCAGGGCTTTTGTTCATCAAAGAGGGGGCAATACTTTTCTATAACTCTTCTTCTCTTCCATTTATTGGAACCACATCTACAACTTTGATGAGAGAGTCCAACCAATTATGCTACAAGTGAGGAAGAAGCTTCTAAAGTTCAGTGATTGGAACACCAACCTTACCTACACCGGTTATGCTCTATTTTAAAGAATTTGAATTAAAATAGGGGTTTATTTTGCAACAAAATAAACATTCCAAACAAGTAACTAACTATTTGATATTTCCTTTCGTGCCAGGCTTATCGGAGGAGCACACTTGCTAGATATTATGTTTGTAAGACTGAGTTGATACTTTTACTATGATGAGACTTGTTAAACAGTGAAATCATGTACATAGCCACTTTGGTTTAATCCCATTAAGCTTTGCTTTCTGCGTATGCAAGATTATGAATTGTTCATTGATATATAATCAAGTTGAATGTATTAAAGAATATTAAGATATAAATGAGCAATTAGGGACAATTTATAAACTCTAACTAAGCTTCATTGGAAGGGTAAGAAAAGTATGGAATAGGAACGATTACAATAGACAAATAGTGATTGATATAACTTGATAAAAGCATGGATGGATGATTATGAGCATAATGCCTGAATATGTTGATTCATTATCGTTTCCATATGATGTATGATATAAAGTTTATGATACTCAGTGTGCAAATGATTAGGGATCACCAACTAACCCTTATTTGTGAACTAGTCGAGATAAGGACAACAGTCCATAGAAGAATTTGAGATCTCAAGTAGTATATAAAAGTGTAGATCTCGAAGTAATACTTGAGCAGTCCATAGAAGAATTNGAGATCTCAAGTAGTATATAAAAGTGTAGATCTCGAAGTAATACTTGAGATGAGTACTAGATCTTGAGTAGTACTTAAGATGAGTATTGTATGAGAATTATGATCTCTAGTAGGATCGATGAGTACTATAAAGGAGCATTAGTATCCGAAAATAGTCAAACTCTAGGAATACATGATATGAGTATGTTGCTACAAGGAGAATGGAGATAGCTAAGATCTTCTAACTTACTTATAATACTAAAATGTAGTAACTGAGTAATCTAATGACTAGATTATACGATTATATTTATATTTACTTATAATACTAAAATGTAGTAACTGAGTAATCTAATGACTAGATTATACGATTATATTTATATTTACATGTTCGATAGTTTATTCTTAATCATAGACTATTAAAATGGTCTTTCATAGTATATTGTTTGTGTATGATTTCATGATTGAGGAAAATTATGAGTTTAATAGCTTATTTTTAATAATAAAAAAAAATATATTGAGATGGAGTCCAGATACACATTAAATGATGATTGTACTCCAAAGAGATAGAAACATGATGAGCTCTAAAGTGTTATATTTAAAAAGGTAGTTGAAGGACTAGTACCGAGAAAATTAGATGATAAGCTCCAAAAGAGCTATATGATAAAGTTTGAGGAATGAGTTAGGTTTCAAAAAACTAGCCTATGTGAAGAGATAAACTCTCATGAGTTAAATTTATGAGTTACCGAGAGCTCTTTGGAGCTAAACCATGAGAATAGATGAATCGATAAGATGATAATAAACTATGAACTTATAGTACTAGAATCCTAAGTTAGGCCGTTAGTAAAACCTAAATATTTGACTTAGATACTTGGTATTTAAGTATGAAACAAGGTTTAAGAATGATATATTATGTAAGGTACATCGAAGTATATAAGTGAGTTATTTATTGAGTATATTTATATACTTATTCGTGCTACCGTTCTTTCTTATAGATAGAACTGGATGTTGGGATATATTCCCTACGGTTTTATAATCAATTATTTTATTTTAATAATAATTTTAATTATTTTAGTTGCAATTTAATATTATGAATTTTTTTTTAAATTATTAGTACAATCTCGAAGAGTATGTAATTGGCGTATGAAAAAAATCATATCATGTGCAAATAATAATGTAAATGATCTATAAGTATATGAACAAAAACTATTAATATGAAGCATTTTGTGAGTGTCATAAATGATTTGATTCAAATGGGTGAGGTAGAGACATGCGCGAGAGGATATTTATATGATGAGTTGGATATGATTAAACCCCATTACTTTTAATGTAGAGACATGCGCGAGAGGATATTTATATGATGAGTTGGATATGATTAAACCCCATTACTTTTAATCTCTCTTTATAAATTAGAATATTAATATTTCACTAGATCTTATGATATTCGATCTTGATCTTAATCTTGAGGGAGTTATAAATTTTTGCTTGTCAGAGCTTGTTTTTTATATGCATGGGTAAAAATGACTTTTCCAACTGATTCAATATGTCTATCGATTCGGGGACTTGACCAAATAGAGAGCCGTGAAGATAATTTTATAAGATGAAATTCATTCATTCTCATGTATGGTAAATAGATGAGTAGTTCTGTCCAGGATGATTTCAGAACTTAAACAATAGGGTCATACTCTCTCATTAGCTCAAGAGAGACTTAGCTTACAGTTTAGTTGTAAGCAAATTGTCCATTAGATGGTAAATAATACTTGAAGCGTAAGATGTAATTACATGGGTAAAACACAATTTTGACGTAGCTGTAATTACATAATACATAAAGGATCGACTTACAAACTGTTGTATGCGACATATTTTATAAGGCAGAAGAGTATAATTATAAACAAACTTAAAGTCGATATCAGTGTAGGAATGAAGAAGCAAGTATAGACCAGAGTCATGAATAGGCAATAGAGTTTTTGGTGTATATTTCATTACTTATAAATTGATTTTAAGTGTATTTTTCAAATATGTTTGTAGGTAAATTTCTTTAAATTTTAAATAAACATTTCTTGTACGAACCCAAAAAAATACTTTTAAAATTAACAAATTTTCTAATGTCAAAAAATAAACATGTGATTAGATAATAACAACACTTGAATAAAAAGTAAAATAAATAAATAAAACAAGTTAATTAATAAAAAAAAAAAGATAGCCCATTCTATCTCTCCACCGACCTCTCACAACTCTTCTCCGGATGAACATCAACCAACTCCTTTTCAAATACTCACGACTGTTCTTCTAAAATAATTTAATTAACTCCTCCTCAGATCACTTCTATTAGTAATTCCAGCAAAGAAACAGCATGCACTTTAAGGAGAGTATCATTTGTAATAGGTCAGTTTAGTCCTATTTAAAATTTTTCACTATTTATACAAAGTGTTTAAGGTCCGCATGAAGTCTAACAAAGGGTTGTTGTAAAATTTTGTTAGGCTCCTATGGTTACTTGGATTTCAAAGAATAAAATCAAACTTTTATTAAGGATAAATTGGTTACACCATCTTTATAACTCTAAAAAGAAAAAATGTCGAAGTCAGATGGGCAAAATGGGCATTTTTCTCCTCAGCCCATTATAAAGGTCTTGGGATTTCTCGATCGAGTACCTGCAAAAGAGAAAAGTATGAGAAAGAAAGTTGAGAGAAAACTTGAGAGGGAAAAGTAAATCGCTAGTGTTCTCGTCGGAGAATCACCAACGAAATTCATCCTCTACCGAGACTTACACTCTGGAGCAAGGTAAGATCTTGAACTTTACTCTTTAGATCTGAGATATTTGTTTGGGAATAGAGTGTTAAAGTTTACTATCTTCATCTAGGGAAGATCCACCACTGATTTTGTGAGGAAATCGGACGAAACGTTGAGATCTAAGAATCTTTCCAAGAACGGTAAGAATGTTATCAGACCTCTTTCCGAAACTCATAACTCATCGTATGATTAAGTAAAAATCAAGAAAAAAAAATATTGGCACGTAAGTTGTAGTATGATCTAAAACTTTGTTGAAGAAATCATTACGGTTTGGATTAAGAATCGAGAGATAGAAAAATGAGAAGAACGTTGGAAAACGAATTGGAAACCTCGTTTTTCTGCTAGGAGGAGAGAGAAGGCGACAACGCGCCACATGTCAATCGACAAGCAGTTCGCGTGTGCCAATAACCACCGGACACGCGTTGAACGCCGCCTAGGGAGACGCGGCTCCAACCTTCCAGCGACATGCGTCCACGGCCTAGCAACCCGACCCGTGTTCCTCAACTGACTCGGTATCCGTGCGACGAAACGAACCGCGGTCCACCTAAACCACTGCACTTGAACTGGACCGATGAACCGCAGTTGTAGAAAAACATGTGCGCGTGACACTCGCGTGTGGAACTTGCGAGTGAGCTTGTTCTAGTGCGTGGCTGGCCCATGGAAGCACGTGTAAGCCCGTTTTGTCCCGTTCGACTTATGTTTTCCCTATTTTCCTCCCGAATCCAATCATAACCCTATTTTATATGAAATAGGATCTAATTGAGGAAAAATCAGTCCTTTTTGATACGCTAATTGTGTGAAAATGCTACATAAGGGTACGCATCATCCAGGTAAGTCACCATTGATAGTGTTGTTATAACACATGCGGAAGCAATTTTGATCTTAGGCACTCTAAGTACATCAATTATAGTAAATTAGCTAGCATGTTCATAAGCATTAAAACTCAAGGAGTTTGAGTACTAACCTTTTGTAGTTCAGATTCATTTTTTTTCACGAACCGATTTCGAACCACCACTAGTGTCTTCTCTACTATTCTCTGGCCTTAGAACAGAATTGTGGAATCCGGTGAGTGACAAAACATGGAAGGGATGTAGTATATGTGAAAGAGAGAGTTTGTGAGAGTTTTTTCAAGAAGACTTTACAGGTAGGTTGATCATTCTATTTATAGAGTCTACATGTTCATGCAAAGTTGAGATTACAAAATTTTGACACTCAAAATTCCACTAACTCAAACATGAATTTTAATTCAACAATTAATTTAAATAACTAATTTCAAATTAAAGTAATATTAAATGATTAATTAAACAATTTAATTAATATTTAACATTAATTCAAATGTTAATCCCAATGAATTCCAACTCATATTGATTAAAATATCTAAATCTTATTTAAATATCTCCAATTCTTTCTTTATTTAAACAATTCTTTCTTTTTGTTTAATTCGTATATAAAACAAAAATGTGGTAAAATATATCGTATATATTTAGCGCATATTCCCTAATTTGAATTTGAACACTTCGAACTTGCTCGTCACACTGTTCTATGGTTTAGTTCGATATGAGCTAGCAGGGGGACCTAATGAACCTATAGATCATGGGCTTCAACGATCCTAGATTAACCAGCTAAACTCATTAAGCTTGTTAACCAACATTCGTTAACTACTAGGACACTCTACTGTAGCCTATTAGTTGAACTCCCCTCACTATGGATATATTTATGTTCATTTGATATAACAATGATTAGTTAGTCGATCCTTTACAGGTTGTTCGTAACTAGAGATGGGTCAATTTACCGTTTTACCCCTGAAGTTACTCGTTCCTTGTGTTCCATTGATCCTCTAATAAACAATTGTTTTGTGGTCCAACCAGTAAACCAAATCCCTCTTAAACCAATGAGAGGGTGCGACCTCTTGTTCAAGAAATGAAGTAAATACTTAAGGAAACAACCTTTCTACTATCCCTAAAAGTGGGTAGGAGTGAATTCCATCTTGCACCCCACATCCTCATGTTATTCACCCAGTCTTACCCATGAAATGGGAGGCTTATTGAGTCGACGAACTCGAGCCACTCTCACCCATGCAAATCTAAGGATAATTTTGAATAAACAGGAGTTCATGGTTAGCTTAGGATTAAGATTGAGTTACCTAGGTCATCGAATAGGAAAAATCAGTCTCAACAGTAAATGACATTATAAAGTGAGAGTGATTTTCTTCATGGTCCGATCTTATACAATACTCATTGCATAGGACGCCCCCACCCACATGTCTCTGCATGTACAATTTAGTGATCACATTGTTTATATCATATACAAAAGTGGGTCGCATCCATAGTGTCTCCAGGATAAGGTACTCAACCTTATTTTTATACTTAGATCATTTTGACTATATACTTGAACTTGAAACACTCTTATGTCTCTGCATATAGTTCAAATAATCATACTATAGTCAGAATGTTCTTGGTTTATTGGATTTAGATTAATAATCGTAAAATTCACTTTATTCAATAACAATTTTTACTGAATAAACATCAATAATAACTTTATTAAAAATAGAATATATATATATATATATTTACAAACTATGAGTTTTATGACATAAAACCCAAGAAACTCCCACTTGGACTAATACTCTAGTGGAGTTTTATAATGTTGAGTAGAGAGAAAGACATAAATACAATAAACTAGGGCATCACATACTCATGCCTTTTCTCCCACTTGCCCTAGATTACATAACTCGTAGTCCTAGACTCACTAGGTGACCTTCAAACACTTTAGTCGTGAGAGGGTTTGTAAATGGATCAGCAATGTTGTGCTCTGAAGCTATCTGTGTGACGATCCCATCTCCTCGTTGCACAACCTCCCTTATGAGATGATATTTGCGCTCAATATTTTTCTATTGTAGTAGCTAAATGGCACCAAAGAGATGTGGATCCTATCTCGGGCCTAGACCTAGAAGGGGAAGAAGAAGAGTCGCTCAAGATACTGATGCTCCGTCACTTGAGGTAGAACAACCTGTACCTGAACCTCAAGAGGAGGTTAATGAAATGCCCCAATGATTCAGAGTCCTACACCACGGGCACCATGATTAGGAATGAGTCAAAAGAGAGCAATGACTCAAGACTTACCTGACATAGATTCTACTGCTCCTTCTTCTAAGGCGGTCCCACTGGTGCCCACCAATAATTTAGAGGTTCCACCTAGCCAGCCAACAACTAACCTTACTATAGACGTACTATAGACATTTATGTTAACCTCCATGGAAAATCAGGCACAGATGACTCAGATGATGTAGACACTGGTCACTAACTAGGCTACAATGCAACAACCAATACAACAGACAACAATGCAACAGACAGCAATACAACAGACAACAATGCAACATGCAACAATGCAACAGACAGCATTGCAAGGGTCCAGAGACTCGGGGACTATGATTGTGGGTCCCATTATCTGAAAGACTTTGAGAGGCATTGCAAGGGTCCAGAGACTCGGGGACTATGATTGTGGGTCCCATTATCTGAAAGACTTTGAGAGGCATAACCCGCCTTCCTTTGATGGTAGCAAAATAGATCCCGTCGCAGCAGAAAATTGCCTCGAGGCTATGGAAACAATCTTCTTTTACATGAACTGTCCCCTGGAATATCGCAGCAGAAAATTGCCTCGAGGCTATGGAAACAATCTTCTTTTACATGAACTGTCCCCTGGAATATTAGGTTCATTGCGGAACTTATATGTTGAAGGGAGAGGCTTATTTCTGATGGAAGGGTGCTAAAAAAAATTATTGCACTACTTTGGAGAGTCTATTTCTTGGTGTCAGTTCAAAGAGGCCTACCTCCGCAAATAATATCCAGTCACTGCCAGGATGAGGTTGCAGGCAGCGTTTCATGAACTCAAGTCGGGTGACCAATCTTTGGAGGATTATGATTTGGAATTCAATAGATTGGCAAGATTCTCTCCTATATTTGTTAGCACTAAAGAGCTTAAGGCTGAACGTTTTATCGCCGGTCTAAGGGAGAACATTAGAGGTTATGTGACATCTTAGGCATCCACAGATTATACAACAGCCCTCAAAATGACGACCCTCATTGATGCGCCTCGTATTGACAAATTACAGTCAGGGTCAGCCCAAAAATCTCACATTGCAGTTCAAGGGTAAAAGATAGACCGGAACTATCCCAGGACTGGAAGACCACCCCGTGGTGGCAATGCCAATCGCGGAAGAGCCCCAGCACAAAACAAGACTAATTGCCCTCAGTGTTAGCGCCCTCACAAGGTGGAGTGTCGTGCTGCAACTAATGCATGTTTCAGTTGCGGCCAAACAGGGCACTTTGTAACGATCTATCCTCAGATGAGAGATCAGAACATTAATCGACCTGTAATACAAAATCCAAGGGGTCGGGGTGCCCAAGAATAGCAGGGACGAGCTGTAGCCCATGAACCATAGGCAGGCAAGCCGACGCGCCTGACGTAGTTGTTACAAGTACACTACCCATTTTTGGTCATTTGGCTTTTATACTATTTGATTTGGGTTCTACACACTCGTTTGTGTCTGAGGAATTTGTTGGCTACTCATAGAGTTAGGGGAGGTAGTGTGACAGTGTCGGGACGTGTCATATAAGCTACTTTAATAGTATTAAATATGCAAGGCTTTGATGTCATTTTGGGTATGGATTGGCTAGGCGTGAATCACGCTCTAATACTTTGTGAAACTCGAATAGTTACTCTCTGACTTTCGTCAAGGGGTATTTTAACATATAAAGGAGCCACTTCCAAAAGAACCCGAAGCGTCATAACTGCACTAAAGGCTAGGAAGATGATCCGTAGTGGTGCAGGCGCATTTTTAGCCAGTGTAACCCCTGCGTCTGTGTATTTTTAGACAGCAGAAATGATCAGACAGTCTCGTTACACATTATCAGGAAATTCAATGATGTTTTCCTAGAGGATTTGTCAAGTTTGCCCCCAATTAGGGAAGTTGACTTCGGGATTAACCTAGAACCAGGAACTGCGCTGATCTCCAAGGCACCCTACAAAATGGCACCAGCAGAACTCAAGAAATTAAAGGAACATTTACCGGAGCTATTGGATAAGGGTTTCATACGACCCAACGTATTTCCTTTGGGAGCCCCTATTTTGTTTGTCATGAAGAAGAATGGATCCCTGCGTCTGTGTATAGACTATAGAGAACTGAACAAGGTCACCATAAAGAATAAGTACCCCCTCCCGAGAATCGACGACTTGTTTGATCAATTACAGGTTGCAACGGTATTCTCCAAAATTGACTTGAGGTCAGGGTATCATCAATTGAGAAGAAGAGAAGAATATATACCCAAAATGGCCCTTCTGTGGACATCAGCTTGCGAATAGAGCTTCCAGGAACTCAAGGAGAGGTTGGTGAGAACACCAGTCCTCACAGTTCCAGATGATCTGGGAATCTAATGGTGTAGCGATGCATCAGGAAAAGGTCTAGGGTGCGTGCTCATGCAGAAGGGTAAGGTGATAGCTTACGCTTCTAGACAACTGAAGGAATATGAACGAAATTATCCCACTCATGACCTTGAGTTAGCAACATTGGTGTTTGCACTGAAAACATGACAACATTATCTGTATGGATAAAAAATCCAAGTATTCACTAATCACAAGAGCCTCAAGTACCTATTTACACAGAAGGAGCTTAATATGAGATAGAGGAGATGGTTGGAACTAGTAAAGGATTATGACATCAAGATCTTGTACCATCCAGGCAAGGCCAATGTTGTGGCGAATGCATTGAGCAAAAAGGATGTTCATACTTCCGCGATGATCACCGAGTAGGAAAGAATACAAGATGAGATGAAGAGGGCTGGAATCGATGTTGTAATTAAAGGTGGTACTGCTCAGATAACACACATGACCATGCAACCCACCTTGCGAAAATGAATTATTGACGCTCTGAAGTCTGATGAACACCTTGGAAAAGTGTGGAATCAGACAGAGACAGAAAGACCAGTAGGTTACTCTATCTCTTCAAATCTGAGATCTTTGTTTGGGAATAGAGTGTTAAAGTTTACTATCTTCGTCTACAGAAGATCCACCACTGATTTTGTTATAAAATCGGACGAAACATTAAGATCTGAGAATCTTTCCACGAGCGGTAAGAATGTTATCGGACCTCTTTCTGACGCTCATAACTCATTGTATGATTAATTATAAATCAAGAAAAAAAATATTGGCACGTAGGTTGTATTATGATCTAACAATTTGTTGAAGAAGTCATTATGGTTTGGATTAAGAATCGAGAGATAGAAAAATGAGAAGAACGACGGAAAACTAATCGGAAACCTTATTTTTCTACTCGGAGAGAGAAAAAGCGACGGCGCGCCACGTGTTAACTGGCAAAAGGTTTGCATGCGCCAATAACCCCTAGACACGCGTCGAACGCCGCCTAGGGAGACGCGGCTCCAACATTCCAGCGACACGCGTCCGCGGCCAGGCAACCCGACCTGTGTTCCTCAGCTGACTCAGTACCCGCGCGATGAAACGAACCGCGGTGACCCTCACTCCACCTGAACCACTACACTCGAACCAGACCGACGACCCGCGCCTATAGAAAAACGTGTGCTCGTGGAACCTGTGTGTGAGCTTGTTCTGGCGCGTGGCTGGCACGTGGAAGCGCATGTTAGCCCGTTTTGGTCCCGTTTGACGTCTGCTTTCCCGATTTTCCTCCCGAATCCAATCCTAACCCTATTTTATATGAAATAGGATCTAATTGAGGAAAAATCAATACCTTTTGATATGCTAATTGTGTGGAATCGCTACGTAAGGGCATGCATCATCTAGGTAAGTCACCACACTGAACTTTAGGAAGAAATACTTGTAGGAGTAGCTTGGTTATGCATGCATGCTAGCTTAATTATCTTAGGTGGTAGCCTTCAGTGATTGAATGTAGGTATTTGATTGTTAAGAGTAAGGATAGGATATATTATGTGAAATATTATGAGAATTATCTGAGGATTTCTATTATGTTTTAAGCTTCTGCTTTATATGTATATGTTTAATTCATGCTGGAAGTTAGATAGGAACTTGTGAACTCTGCGCTCTAGAGCTTGATGGATGTTATCGCCCCGTTGAGCATGTATGTTTATTTTACATGAATTTTATATGATGATGCTGAATGATAGTTGTGTGCACTCAGTTAATTTCCATGACCCACAGGGTATGATAAAGTTTAGGGATTTGTGGTTAGAGTGACAAGTCGCTAAGGTATAAACCTGACCTTTCCTCAAGTAGTGTAACAGACCACCACGACATACGAACCCTCTCTAGAGTGCCTTAGGCTACATGTGTGTGATTGTGTCATAGCTTCCTGGGG
This sequence comes from Cucurbita maxima, assembly GCF_002738345.1. NCBI lineage: Eukaryota > Viridiplantae > Streptophyta > Magnoliopsida > Cucurbitales > Cucurbitaceae > Cucurbita > Cucurbita maxima. The sequence continues at coordinate 4,494 of NW_019272076.1, read as the reverse complement.
GACCAAGGGGTTCCTGATCAGAATCTGAGTGCTCTTAGTCGTTTTAGCATGGAAAACGTGTGTCCATGTCGTATAGACCATTTAGCGGGATGGGTTAAGGGGGGTAGCTCTCCTCTACCAGGGGGACTGTCATGGGCCTAGGGGGGTTGCAGCTCACTTCCTACGTAAGATATCAGATAGTCTCAGAGCCATGCCGAAGTAGCTACAGTCATTACACAGGTCGACATAAGGGAACTCTTAAGGATTTTTAAATGAAAGGACAAAGAACCAAGAAGCCCCAAGGAGCTAAAACGAAAACTAGATGTCCTAGAGTTAAAGTAGAGTTCGTCGGTGTTTATTAAGATTAGGATGTGATAAGAGCCTACAAGTAGGTGGCTTACTAAGTATAATTTTACGTTCATTCTTGCTATACCTTTCTTTTTCAGGTACGTGAGGCGTTGGGTCAAGAGAGGGCGCATTGAAAGATGTTGATTGTCACAGAGGAAGCGTGTCCCGGGGCATCAGTCTGGTCTTACTGATTAGTACACTTTGTCCTTCATGTTTTCTTTTCTTGTCTAAAACTAGTCACCTATGTCCTCTTTGTATTGAATGCTTTTATTACAAAATAAATGATTGATTTTTGAAATAATGTTTTTCTTTGAATTTCTTGCATACACACTACACATCATAGTCATTGTTAGTCACGACTTGAGGTTAATTTCTTTTGGGCCATGACAGGCTTAAACTAATCAGTAAGGTCACTTACTATTGTGGTTAGATAATTGAATGATGATGATGGTGCATGCCTTGTGGCCCCTCCATGCACCATATTATTTATGCTATGTGTATGTGGTCTATGTAATGGCATATGATGTTATGGGTATGCGTGTGATATCCATTACGCCATATTGTGAATGAAGTGAAATACTATGTATGCCATGTTATGTCTTGACATGTAAAAATATGTGATGGATTATGTGACGAATGTCATGTATATATGATGCATGTATGTACTGTGTCATGGATGAAAGAAGAAATGAAATGATATTAATGTTATGTTATGCTATGAATTTAAATCATGAGGAACTCATGGATGTATGTATGTCATGTGCATTGGGATACTTCCCTATTATGTTATGCTAGTACAAACACGTACCTTCGATATTTATATTTTCCATGATCTTATGCAAGCCTTTCCTTTTATGTGGTGTCTGGCTGGTGGGTCCATGTGTGCATAGAGCCCGTCTGGTGGGATCATGTCCGCGTGCATGGACCGTGTGTGCGAAAGTACCATAAGTTCTATCATGTCCGGATTTTGAAAAGAGCTCAAGGCTATATGACGATTTTAAAGTATAGGTTCCATGATTATATGTGTGTGATTGCATTACTAACTCAAATAGTGGGGTGACTTACTGCATATTTCTTAAAATGCTCAAGTCATGTGTTACTCTTATTTTTTAGATAAAGGTAAAACATCTCTTCACGGATGACGGTGAATGCTGGAATGGCCATAGAAGTCAAGATATGTCATTAACATGCATTGACTTTTCATTCAATAGTTGATAGATAGATTTTCATTTTTCATATTCAAATGCTATGTTATTTCTATTTTATGTTTTTAAATTAAATGAGCAAAATCCATGGCTTGGTTTAAAAAGGTTTTATTTTAAATTTTTGCATATGTTATTAAATACATGTATGTGGTGACGTCTCTAATTAGACAAGAAAATTAGGGGCATTACAGTTGGTATCAGAGCCCTAGGTTTTTAGATTTTGTAGACCGGCCTATGATGTAAGCCTAACATACTTCCATGGTCCTTTAATAGACGTACCATCACCATCAATTATCCTTACAAAAGATAATAAATGATGTTTTTTTTGTTATGATATGATTTACCTTGCATTGAATATGAATGTGTTGATGTATTGATGGTATTTAGATTTAGGGTTTGTACTATGAATAGGGAATTATAGTTTAGTAAGCTATTAAACACTAGTATATGCATGAAAATGATTTTGCTAAAAAAGGTCAGATGTTTCAGTTAGAAATCTCGAACACAGTTAAATTGCACAGTGTTATAGCCATAGAGATGGGAAGGAATGTTCCATCGTATACTAACGAGTAAGTAGTTTCAAATATAATTGACTAAAGAAGCTTGATAGGCGATAATATCTTATAGTCTACTAAAGATATTAAAAGTGGTAGTGCCAAAAGAAAATTGTCACTACGAAATATATAAATATGAAATTAAAGTATTGTTATGAACAAATATCTAACACCATAAACGTTGATACATTGTATACTTAAATTGATTTGTGAATAACACAAGTGCGTTTAATGAAAGTTGAGCTTTGAAAGTAGTGAGATATAGAAAACCCCTCTGTTTTAATACTTATTGGAAAATTTTAAATCTATGTTTGAGAACAACCGCAAGTATGAAAGTTATGAAGTGAGTTAAAAGTATCGAACCACCGTCTTGATGAAGCATTTTATTTATAAGTATGTATGGAGATGGACTACTATAAGAGATTGTCAACATGTCTTAAATTTAGAAACCTTTATTTAAGATGGATTTGGTTGGGGATCCATGAGGATTACAAATGTGAAAATTGTCTCTAAATCAACTAGAAGTTCTATGGTAATCTTCCCTATACCCCTGCATAAATACATTGCAAAATCTCACTTTTGTAGAAATTTATTAATGAATTTTTTCTAGTAATGTGTTTAAAAGGTAATATCATAGGTAAGGTTTTAAGACTGTCATTTTAAGTTGGATTATTAAGTATCCTAAGTTTTATGACATCCATCGTGCTTATATAATATTAGTTTTTAGAGGAGAATTTTGTTCTGCTTCCTTCTTAGAGTTAGAAAAAAAAGTTGTGGTGCCTTTTTGTTATGGTTATGGGAAAATTGTTAAAATGAGACCTTGAGAATGTATGGGCAAAGAGATCCATTATAGTTTAGAGAATTTGACTCGGAAGACAATGAATTGCATGAAGTTTGTACAAATATCAATAGAGTTGATAGAAGGAAGCAATCATCTTGAAGGCTGGATTGAAGATTGAGTAAGGTTTTCCAACATTAGTGTCCACATGAATATTGATTTCACTGTCTCAGAAACCAACTAAATGACTTCCGTTGCTTATGAAATTTTAGGAGAAGACTCAATATGACACGATAAGGTTATGTACAAAATTTGGTGATAATTAGATTATGATAAGGGGGCTAAACCAAGAGTAGGTTTAAAATGGTCTTACAATTATGTTATGCTGGCTTATGACCAAAGTGACTCCTTATTGGTATGCAATTTGACAAGATGTCTTATTTCATGGTTTAAAAGGATTATAGAAAATTACAAGACCATTGGAATATGGCCAGGATTTAAACCAAGATTTGGGATGGTAAATGAACAAAATATCTCTAGAATTCTAAGATGTTTTCAAGAGCCTAAAAGACTCAAAATACTATATAAATTTATAGGAGACACATTTGTGATATTAAGGGTAAGTATGAAAGATGGTGAGGGAATTAGAACAATTTTGGGATATGAACGGAAAAGTACGTAATTACCCTCAAGACACTCTATAAGAATTCAAGGTTTGTGAATACCAAGTGACAATATGGTTATGAAATATTTATGCACGCAAAGAAATATTTGACTCATATGGATTAGAGCAAACTTGTTAAAAAAAATTTCTTAGTTGGGTTTCAAGACTTAACAAACAACTCTTAGAACGAGAACCCGAGATATCCTAAAAACTTCCCGATAAGCAGTGCAACATGGTCTTATGACACAGATTACGTTGCAGGGAACACATGAAACCCTAGGCATGGGTACTCAAACTATGTTGTAAGGAACACATGAATCCTTGGACATAAGTACATAGATTGTATCGCACGGAGTGTATGAAACCTTAGGCATAGATTAGGATTGAGTTTTTCACTGAGCATGGAACCCAACCGTTCTCTTAGGGAGAGTATCTAAGGGATAAAAACTCAAAACACCAAACCAAGATCTTCACTACAAAACTAGGTACCAAAACGGGTTAAAGGCTATATGCTAGAATTATAAAGAACTCAACCAACCTAAGTACCACACATCCAACCTTGCACAGAACGGGAAAGAGACAATACAAAACGGTTGTAACAACTATTAAAAATAAAAAGTACAAAAAAAAAGTATATGATGTAACAATCGATTCGAGATTAAGACACTACAACATGGTTGTTACATCATATACTACAAAACTAAGTATCACATATCCAAGCCTGCTCGAAACTGGAAAGAACTCGAGGCCATTGACAGTTTTAAAGAATAGGTCTCATCATTATATGTATACCATTGTGTTACTAACTCCAATAATGGGTGACTTCCATATAAGACTTAACTCTTCATACACATTAATTTACATAGTAGAATCAATATCTTAATTCTACAAAGTTAATATAATAAAAAAAGAGTAAGAGTTAGAGTTAGTTATCAAACTTGCTACTATCTTTTCATTGAGCTCTTT